>NC_087518.1:10740361-10973362 GCF_963921805.1 Phalacrocorax carbo
TGTAATGCAGCAATCGCTAACCTGACCTGACTGGCAGAGGTCATGCAGAAGGTATGACTCCTGGTGCTGCCTGATGCGTCTGACTTCAAGCAACAAAACCCCCCCAGATAACTGAGAGCCAGTCAGAATAGCATCTTCAATGTTAAAAGGAGAGAGAACAGATGTGTTCCCCCTGATTGAGAAAAATCTCTGCTAACAGCTGAGCTGTCAAAAGGAGATGATGGCGGTGAACCTGCACTACAAGCAACCGTACAGACTCTCACTTCTATGATGTCAAAGATGGAATATCTCAGGGGACAGCACTTATCCAGCATATACAGTACTAAAACGTGGAGACATGTGCTTCAGCAGAGGCGACCTCAAGAAATTAAACTGCTTCCCATTCTTGTGTTCTAAATTACATTTGATCTAAGGAAATAAGAGAAACATGTCAAAAAGCATTTCTTATCTTGCCTTTAGCATTTTTATATTTCATTTTATCATAAAGAAAAACAATAACAACAAAATTCCTGGTGGCTTATGAGTACAGAGTGAAGTCAGATGGACCAGTTCACCTTGTAAGGCTCACCCAGTACTTGAATCAAGAAACTTTCAGTAGTGATACCAATACTTAGTAGACTTACCAATGACTTAGTAGAAATTAGTGGTAAAAATCCTAGAATTTTCAAGCACTTTTCACCCCAGTTACCCCATTCTTCTAGTTTTCCATGTATGTATAAAAGCAGGATGGATGCACCAAAAGATATGCATTGCAGTAGACAAACCCATCATTCAGCCTTTCTTCAACAGAAAGAGTCCATTCACAGCACCCATGGGAAAAGAGGAGTTCCACATACCAGAGGACAAATCCTAAGGCTTCTTGCTTTATTTGCCTGAAACACTGTGGTCAGTTATAAACTCCCATACATACTACCCACACCAAGTCATGTATAACCCATACATGATTTTAGGTACACTGGACTATTCCCAACATGAAGGCAGATTCTTGTGTAAATGATGCAAATCAGGCTGAAGTCAATGAGCTACATGCTAACTATGCTGATATATTTCAGCAGAGACATGCACCCAAAGTCTTATTTGCTGTTTTCACAAAGGCTTGTTTCTGAAAGATTTTTATATATTTTGGATACAGTAAAACCCAACCTCTGCTTCAAAACACACCTATACCAGACATCCTCAGACCAGTCTTATGCTGGATTAAATTAAAAAATACCTACAGATGAAAGGTCATCCTCAACTTTAGAAACTCCAATAGAGTTTTCTGGAAAAAAAAAATTACTATCTTGAAGTAATTATGACCAAAATGCATACTTTTTAAGTTACATATTAATAAGTGGTCACTCCAATGGAAGTCAGTCCAAATCAGAGCTTAAGGCAATTTAAAAAACAAGACAATGTGTGTCAATGAAGATTGCTTTTTTATATCCTGAAGCACCAAAATTCACAAGTCTGACCATTTAATTATAGAGAAATATATACCACAATATACACCGAGGAATAAGTATTTGAAATTGATATATACGCATATATGAAATATATGTATTTCCTACCCAATATTTCCAGTGTATTCTAATCAATGATTTATATAAATAGAAGATTTTGACTTTCAGAAAAAGACGACTATTTTCTATTGGTGATATAGGCAGCTGTGGTGAACATTTTATTGACTCAATATATATTTGTTTTCTTTTGACTGCACTGAAATCTACCTAGTAGTGAATACCTCCACTGCAAAGAGGGTCTGACACTGGATTAGGAGCCATTTCAGTCTGAAAAATTAGTCTTTATCAGGCCTGTGCACAGGAGTAAGTTTCACATAATGAAGGCAACACGATTCAACTGCGCAATGCTGTGTTTTAAGTAAAATGGACAGAAGGCAACATGCCCAAAACCTACAGTGTTCTGCTGCTACATGAGATGGCAGATATTTAGCCAAATATTCTGCTGGCATACGGCCATTGACTTGGAGTCAAAGCAGTCATAGCAATACAGAATCTGCTAACAATTAAACATATTCATACACACAGAAGTACATTGACATGAATACGCATGCACACACACATAAGCTTACTCCTCGCACAGTTTCCAGATCAGTCATCTTGTGTGTACAAAAAGATACATGCTCATATTTTATACAGTACATTTGAAGTTTGAGCTACAAAAAGATTCCTGCATGTAAACGTATGCGTACATTTCCTCCGAGTGGAGAGGTATGTCAGGAGAATATGATTTCACAGCCAGATCTGTAACAACCACCCTGGAGATAACCCCAGAGGCAGTTCCACGGCCAGCTGTTCGGAGTTCACAAAGAATTCAGGCAGTAAGCCAGAGCCAAGCCCAGATGCTGCTATTGGGAACTTTCCAAAGCTTTACATCTGGATCCCTCTCCTGCCAAATGCCCCATCTGCGTACGAGGTGATAAATTCCACCTCTCAGAGGACAATTAGCAAGAGAACACAGCAGGGAAAGGTAGCACCAACAGCACCAAATTGATAACAGAGACAGTTCACACTTGGTTGGAATTTAAGCAAGGATTTTCTCAGTATTGTCCTGCTCCACATTCCTTACCAGCCCTCCATAGAAGGCCCAAAGTACTGCTTTTCCATGGCCTGCCCACAGCTAGTGGGACATTAGATAGCCAGGAGACCTAAAGCAACAAGACATGTGCCAAGTTACAAAAGTTTTTGGTTTTTTTCCAACATATCAGGAGAAGGCTCAGGTAAGTCTGAGTCCCAACACAGGAGAATCAATATATCAGGCTGCCAAGGTGCAGGACTGTCCTTGAAAAGGGTTGTAGGTTTTGAAAAGATAGGCTGTTCAGTGGAAAGAATTAGTACTGCTCCAGTAAAAGTGTAATTATGCTCATGAACAGCAGGGAGGAAGTAAAAATTGCACAGGAACAAAACATGCATCTACTAGTGGGGCAACTCATCAGATTTTTACAACTGAGCACAGCATTATAGCAGCCAAAGAGAAAGATTTCAGTCCGTGAGAAGTCAGAGGACATTCTGTATCTGGAACTGTTCAGGGAGGAGAGATTTAAAAAAAAAAAAAAACAAAAACCCATACTGTGGAAACAGGTTTACATGCTTTAGGGTTTCTATTGCACCCCTTTTTGGCACTTCCTCCTTCAAAAGTGGCAGTAGCTTAAAGCCCTCTGAATTTCACAGAATCATCAGCTCTTCTCTCACATTGAATTACAGAAAACTCAGCTTGGGGTGGGATCCCCAGAGAAAAGAACTTCTCAAAAAAAAAAAAAGTCCATAGCATTATATAACTCAAAGCCTTTGTAGTATCACTATTGTTAACAGCAATGGTTTATCCACCACCCTAGAAAACTGCAATTATTTTTCAAATGGGGCTAAGCATTTAAGGAAAGCTTACATGGCATCTGCGCTTAAAGAGAAATTAAGGGCCCAACTAGAAAACCACACAGCACAAGTGAAGATCCTAAACTCAGTAATAAGGCAAAGAACAGAAGGCTATTCGGACAGGCTTCACAGTGAATGGTCCAAGAGGATTTCTAAAGGGGAGGTCATGCTTAGCAAAGCTTTTGTGAACACAACAATGAAAACCTATTGGGACTGAAGCTAGATAAACAAGGTAGTTGACTCCATGAATGCTTTTTATACAGTATTTATATACTGTGTTATATAGGATGATGAGTACAGTAATGATGGCACAATTCATAGACAGGAAAATGAGCTCAGTACTATGTTTAAGGCCAGTGATTAGTAACAGATAGGTTCAATTTGGAAAGGAGAGAGAGAAGTGACTTTTGTTGCAATCTGGCTTCATGCACGGCCCAATTAATAAACGGGGCACAAAAGCACTGTGGAAGAGGCAGTTGAGTTTACTTCCTGCCTATGCATTCAGAGTTGGCTGAAGTACTTATCAGTCCTGGAAAAACAACACAAAAGAAGCTATATATTTTAAAAAAAAAAAAAAAAAAAAGAAAAGTAACTGGCAAGCCAGTGGCTTATACTCAATGATAATTTAACATTATGTATCACAGAGAACATAATACTGCTTAGAGGCTAATCAAGTTAGGAACCCTTTGCACAAGGTACCATGTAAACAGAATAAATATCATCCCCTGCTCCAAAGGACTTAAGTGTGAGACAAAATAGAAAATACATGACACAGTGGGATTGACATTTCAAGAAGATAAAAGCCTAATAGCAAACATGCTAAAGATACCACAGTGAAAATGGTCCAGAGAACAAAGGCGAACAAAAATTGAAAACCAAGAAATAAGGGTCTGGCAGTTAGAAGTTATGGAAGTAACCAAGGTTGAAATCAAAAAGCAACTGCACACGAGCAAGACAAGGAAACATCCTCAGAAGGTTCCTGCACAAAGGGTAAAAAAGGCTCTAAAGACAGGAGTTAGAACAACAAAAGGAAATATAGATAGAGGTAGATATAGATATGTATACACACACATGTGGTAAACAGACACAAGGGACTAGACTTTCCTGGAGACTGAAGCAGAGCTGTGAGCACAGAGGCTGTGAAGTAGGACAATGATGAGCAATTCTGTATGCCATCCCTTAGCTGACTCCCATGAAGCCAAACTCACAAACTGCCCCACAGGTTGCTGCGTGGAACCACTCATCTCAGCCTTGTTCTGTACAGGCACATGCTGAAAGCTGTGGCCTGTCCACAGCTGATGGTTTCTCTCCCACCCTTCTGCCAGCTCTCCCTTCCTTTCTCCACATACACACTGTTTGGCTTTTCTGTCAACAAACACATCTGATCTAGTGGAAAGACAGAACAGCTTGTCCAATAGGCACCATGGAAGAAACAAATGTAAAATGTCTCAGGTCAAAACCTGATCATTTCCACCGAAAAAATTAAAATTTTTCTTCTTTAAAAATAGTCCATAAAACAATCCACAGCTACACAGGATAAAAGCTGCCAGTTTTAGTAAAACAGAAGCCCTGAACAGCAATGTGAAGAATCTTCCTTCCATGGGATTAGTTCTGGGTTCTCCCCCCCCCAAAAAAAGGCTTTAGAGGAGTTTGGTCGCTCGTTGGAAGTTTGTTTGGGTTTAGGGATTTTTGTTTTTTAATCAGTTGTCATGCCCCAAGGAGGATAGATGCAGAAGGACTAATGGCACATCCAGTAGCACCAATCATGTTTTCATTCTGACTTACCTATTAGTGGCATGCTGCAATGCTACTTACATTTGTGTAGTATTCATTAAGATCGCAAGGCACAGAGCACGGCACCAACTTTAATTCTAGCCAGAAGGGTTTGCCTTAAATGCACTGGACATCTATACACTTAGGCAGCTTGACCTTTCATACAAAACTGCCACCTCTTCCTAGAGAGGGATTAGAAAGATCCAATGAGCTACCCACAGAAATAAGACGGACTTGAGATTTTCAGCTAGATTCATGGAACAAGGCACATGGCTGATGGCAGAAATTACTTTTATATCCCTTGTCCCGTGCTCACTTCATGGCTACAAAAAGAAATGAAATGCAGTGAGCATGAAAGACTCCCTGGTGAAAATAAATGAGATGCAATAAACAAGTCTTCATGTGACTGTTGCTATTGTGATGTTAGATGAATGTTCAAATTCCCAAATGCACACCTTATTATAACCCTGCTGAAGTCATGGCACCTGTGACAAAACTGCCACTCATGTTAAAGCCAGAAAGAATCATATTGGTCTTTTAGAATCACTTTCTGCAACATATAAGTCATTCAAATTATCTTCAATCTACTGGTACACTTCAACCTCCTCTCATACAATAGCTTTCTTACAATTTGTTAGGACTTGGAACTATATTTAGAAAGGGGCATGAATTCCCACAAGAGCAACCATGGCCTGATCTTCATTTAGGAATGGGAATCAGAGCTGCAATCCTGCTCACAGGAAACTGCATACACCAGCCCATAAAGCAGCACTGACAGAACTGACAAGACTTAGTCCTGGACCTCCTGAGGGATTAGGCATCTCACTCTGGGTTGCCAGAAGCATTTATGACACCTTAGGTTTCATGGCTATGAACTCGCACCAGTATTTTGATACCTAAACTGTCCTCCTCAGGAGGGAACAGGGATCAGCCTTCAATCACTGCGGAGGCAGTCACTATAGACATAATCTCCACTAAATACACAAGCTGGGATGATTAGAGCAATAGGAGACTGACGTCCCAAGAAAGTCCACCACTGCAGCAAAGGTGTGGATCAGAATTTGACACACCTTAATAATTATCTGGCATTTCTCCAATACTTTTGACTAATACTCTGACTAATTCAACTTTACAACACAGTGACCTAGGGGAGCAAGAACAGAACTGGACTTTCAGCACAGAATGGTGGCTTTTGATGTTGCTTTTTAGTATTTAATACAGCTAGATTCCCTCAAGTCCTTTTGGTTTGGGGGACTGTCATAGGAGATTAGGAGATAGATAGGTGCTAGAGTGACCTGTGCTATTTTCCAGTGTTGAAAGCCAAAAATTTATGTACATTAGTAAAAAAATCAAAATCTTTCACAAGAAGGCAACAGCACAGCATTCTGCCAAAAAAAGCAGAGCTGCTTACTGCCATGGCTGGAATGCATTTCTGCAAAGGACTGCGCACCACTTTGATTTAATGGAAAAGCAATGCTGCATTTCTATATATCAGCCAGTGTAAGATTAATGACTTCTGATGTGAGACTACTACACACCAGAGAGAACTGACTGACAGAAGTATTAACTAATGTTTGTAACATGACGGTTTTACAATCAGTATCCTCATATCTTTTAACCAAGGGCTCCTATAAAGCAGTAGGCAACACTACATGTCACTTTAATAAGCCTCTAAAACCTAAATTCAAAAATCTAGCTCTTTATGCACACAGGTATATGTCTCTATGTGTATGTGCACATACATGTATACTCTATGAGATGTCTTCTAAGAAGAGTGCTGGTAATTACTGGTACGGAACTGTACAAACTGAGAAGAGTTATTGCTTCTTTATGGAAAATTGCAGCACTGTGGAATTAGGTGTTTTCCAAAAATTTATTGAAATTATTTGTGGCTTTAAAGGTACTCCTCTGAGAACGCTTATTTATCTATGTCATTTTCTAACAGGGCACATTTTTAGGTAGGTACAAAATCCTACCTCATTGCCAACTAGTAGTCGTGTTGATTTACAGCCAACTCAAATACGGCTTACAAGTGAGAAGCCCAAATTCCAGCTTTGATTTGTCCTTTACTGTAAAACTGAAATTGAGCTATTTTGGGGTTAGAGATGAAAGAAAACAACATGCTTGTAGACTCAGGCTCAATTCTAAGCTACAGCAAAATGAAGAACAACAAAATTAGCATTCTGAAGCCTGTGGTGAACTCTACTGAGCTAGAGGTTTCTCATTTATCCATTACTGGTTTGCAAAATTTAAGACATGTGCCCAGCTTCAGCAAGACTAAAAATCAAAACCATTTCTACTTTTCCTCATCAACAATGCAGACTAATTCATTAAGAACTAAGCAAAGACCATCAATCTAGCTTCCAGGTAATCAATAATAAAGTCCTATAGGTTCAGACTGACCCATCTCTATTTTCAGTGGAAAACAATTAGCAAGTTGAGTGTTATTAGAGTATATTGGACCAATTCCAATAGAGTTGTAATGAATGGAATTAAACTGATTTAATTAACACCTGCATATTGAAAGACATATAGAACAGGCCTGGCCAGAAATCTAAAAGAAATGTGATCCCAATCTGAATCTTCTCTCTGAGCTGCTTTCTGAAAAAAAAAACAACCCTGTTCTCTCGACTCCAGTCTCTGTCCCATTATTTTGCTCTGCAGTTAGTTCCTTGTCGATCAGAGCAGCCTGGGAGGCTTTGCAGAGGCCTGACCATGAAGAAGTGCCCCTCTGCTGTGCTCTGTTATTTCCAAGAGGAAAGTTAGAAGAGGCAGAGAAGTAATATGGAAACCCAGCCAGTCAGATCACTCTCACATGACAGCATACAACCTTGATACAGTTTGCTCTGTTGACTATTGTCCAGGCTCTGGGGAGTACAGTCAATGTTTGAAGAAAAAAAAAAAATATTTTTTTTTAAATCCTTCCCCCTCTTTATGGGTTCATAATAGAAACAAGTAGATAGCACTAAATTCTGTAATGCTGTAGTCCTGTTTTGTATCCAACATTATAACAACCTGAACCCTGCAAAAGCTGCAGACCCCAAGACAAGCTATACAAAGACTAATAGAAATTACAGCAGGAAGAATAGATCTCAAGCCATCAAGCCCATCCTTGCTTATGTGACACGGCTTCGAGCTCTATACATTTAAAGTGTCATCTCCCCATCTTTGTTCATATTTTTGCAGGCATGTTCTTTGTGTTTCAGCCAGATGATTTTATTTTGGAGTTAATTTCTCGTTCACATCCGGTTGTCTTTTTTTTGTTTGTTTGTTTGCACATTAATAACAAAGCAGGTCTAAAAAAAAAAAAGGCGGTTCATTTGACAGCAATGCAGTCATTCTTTTTAAACTCAGAACACTGACACAGCTCAAGGAGCTACCTCCTATCTCCAAGTTCCAGCAGACTAATGGAAGGACTGATAACCAGCCTGCAAATCATTTCTATGCCTGTGAACACGTTAAATACAGGGTGTTTCTGCTCTGTGCAAAAGAATCTCTGTATTACCATTCCATTTCTCCTTAAGACTTTTCTGCTGCTGCTTTTATATTTCACGGGGGGGGGGGGGGGGGGGGGGGGGGGGGCAGAAAAAAATTAACAGATTTCTGTTCATCTTTTTCTCTACAGCCACAGTTCAGAAGTGGCAATAGAGCAGATAATGTGTTTGACCTTGTGGGAGTGGTGGGGGTCTCAGGGCACCATGCTCTTGTGCTCTCTTTTCTTTGGGACCCTGCAAGTGATGGACAGAGGATTATAAGGAGATGAAAAGATTCCTTTTAAGTTGCTGTTGAAATTAACTGATCAGACTCTGTCATCTGTAGGGTCTTGCTCTTCCTATTCTTACACTCTCCCTGCTGTGGGAATGAAACTCTGCAAAGAGAACAAAAGTGCCACTCAACTCAACTAAAAGGAGTTCTCTGAAACGGCAAGCTGTTAATGTACATACTAAAGATCATCTCCCATTGTGCTTGTCAACCAGTTTGCCAATCATTTAAGTTAACATTATCTTCTTGCTTTATCTTAAAAGTCTCCAAGTTGTCATGACAAGTCTGGGGAAAAAAAAAAAAAAAAATCTTAAACGCTTCTTCATCTGGAGGAAGATAATTGATGACACATTAAACTTGCTCTATAAAGGCTAAGTACCAATTCCTGTCCATCTCAAGTCAGCAAGGTGTGGACTCTTGGGAAAAGAGCTCTGCAGCATTCAGACAATATCTGGCTACAAAAGAACAGCTAAGGAAGTTTTCAGAAGTTTGTATCAGGAATATTTTCATCAGTGAGCAATACCTGCAATGCTACTGCAGTAGAAGACAAACCTAAGGGCATCATTCCCAAATAACTCATTTGGATGCGTAGTACAAAAAACAAACTTATGACGCATCCACTGCAGAAAGAACTTATATGAGAGGGACAGACTAGTTCTTGAGTATGAAAAAGCAGCAGACAATATCACAAATCAAGACTGTCAAAATCCTCTGTGAGTGTCGTCATCTTTAGGTGAAACTCCTAAAATAACGGAGTCCTGATCTTGCATTAGGGCATGCAGGCAAGACTCAACACATTGTTGGCCATAATAAGTGTTGGCATTGGAAGTCTTTTGGTTAAGCCAGTAGTGACCCAAGGAGATGTGTGATTTTTCTGCAGGAAAGGGGCAGAGGGAACAACACTAAAACCAGCTGATGAGCTAGATATCTCTGTGGAAAATGAATTTATTCCTACAATGATTTTTCTCAAGTTCACCATCAGAAATGCATGCTTCCCATGCAAAGGTGCAATCCAGCATAAATTTGGTGAACTCAGCTCAGATCAATATTCATTTAGATTGTATAAAGGTGTAATTCTAGAGCTTTCTAGGCCATGACAACTGCTGTCAGTAGAGGAACATCCATTTGCAGACTCTTGGATTATATTATCTAGTACCTGATAGCAAAGATGTTTATAAGAGCAACCTACAAGGTTTGGGAAATTCTGCTATCTTTATATTAAATTTGCCTGATGAACTACAATACCTGAGCATGTGCATGCAATTGTTTGTGCAAAGGGCTTTCAAGGCTGATGGAATTTTAGGACACAAAGTTCTTTCTCTTTTCCTTCTTCATACATGTACACACTATGCTACCTAGAAATGCGCAGGTACCATAGCTTTGAAAATGCTGGAACTCTGTTGTAGCTACAGCAGGAATTATCTACTCAAAGTTACTAGCTCTTTAGAGAATATCTTTCTTTAAATTATCTCTTCTTCCTTTCATCAAGATCATTAATTGGATGTGTATTTGCAGTGCTATCTGAGACAGGTGTCGTCACATATCTTTGCCCAGCTCATTTGATTAATTGCCCCCAAAGCATGCCTCTGGTTAGGGAGCACGCCACCCTTTACTACAATCCCTGCCAGTCACCAGCAATTTATTTGTCACATGTACATACACAGCCCTAGCAAAGAACGGCACAGATCCATGTTACCGTACCCATCTCATTCAATTAATTGCTTCAGTGGCAAGCCCCTGGCCAGGACAAATTTGGGTAACTGTAGTGTTAAATGACCCATGCAAACATTTTCCACATATATACTAAATCCATTTACTGGATTTACCACTCATCTATTTTCTGTCACCATACACCCCTGTCCTTGCCACTTATTTGAAGGTTAAATATCTCATGTACAAGCTTGGCTCCAGCTGCTGATCTCAGATTCTACCTGCCCTTTGCTCCACGTTCCAGGGCTAAAATATGCTAGGTGAGATACTGTTCTGCCCAGATCTGAATATATTTCATTAGGTGGAAAGTGTCAGCATTAAGTAGCTAGATAGTGTAAAGTTTATATTATGTCAAATTTCTGTTTTGTGGAACAAACCTACATCCCTTGTTGTTTTGCAATGACCAGATAGCTGCAGCTTGCACTGGGTATGACCAAGAACTTACCCTTGTACACCCAAAAGAGGATCCCAAAGTTGGGATGCAGAGCTCCAGAAGTCCCCAGTTCAATAAATGGCATGTGTCATTCAGGCCAATACAAGTATTAGGTCAGAGTATACCTGTCCACAGGCTCTGATAAAAAAAGATTGACACTATAACTGCAGTTGTGGCTGATGCCTATGCAATGTGAATCAGGTACAGGCACGAGGATAGGGAGAGAACATACTGCTGCAAGTTCATAGATACAGAAAATACTGGATGGGATCCCATCGGCAGAGCCCCAAATTCACAAAATTAAAGGGAGATCTGCAACTGTCATTAACTACAGCAGCTAATGACATCTCAGTCTGGCACTCTTAACTGATTTTACAAGGTCAGAATTGCAACTGGTACACATCACTTCTAATTTCTTCATAATCACGATTAATCACTAAACTCTCCCTCCCTCAAAAGTTACCCAGTAATGAAAAAAAAAAGTAATGAGAACAGGATTATAAATGTGTCTGATAAACAGTTCAGCCTGACTGTCAGTGATTATATGTTCATAACACATTACTTAACTTTAATCTCTACATTAAAATCAGTCAAAACCATCTTAAGTATTAGAGTAAGTAATTTATGGGGGAGGAAGTAACATTTCAGAAAAGAAATAACACTGGGAAAATCCTGGTCTGGCATGGGTAAGTTGGTGCTGTAACACAGAGACAGCTGCTGCATATGAACCCTTCATACGTAACAGTTACACTCTGCATCTCATCAGCCATGAAAGCACACATGCTATCCTCAGACTGAATCACGTGGAAGCTACACAGCTAGCAGTTATCTTCCAGATTCACAAAACTGCATAAAAGCTCAAATATACCCTGGCCATTCTTCATTTAAGAGTCACCCACACAGCCATGTGTGCACAGCAGATTTATACACCAGTTAAGCAACTACTGTTCGTTCTGGATGCAGGACCATGCTCAGACTAACGACTGCGGTAGAGCTGTATGCATTGGGAACAATACTATGATTTCTCTGGATATCAGCCACATTTAAGGAGCCTTATTTATTGATCTAGCAAAGGTTACTGATACAGTTGACCGCACATTTTTGTTACAGCAATTTATGTGTGACACAGGTTTTACTGTAGCTTGGTTTAGCAGCAATATAATTGGTCACTGGGTATTATGGGGAAGCTGGCATTGCAACAGCTCTGCTGTATCTGTGCTGAAAAGAAAGAACACGTGATTCTGTAATGTTCTACCCCCCTAGATTATTGGCCTAGCATCTTTTCTGAGTACGGCATATTCACTCACAACAACCTGCGTGATTTCCCCAAAGTTTGCGATAAAGACTATAACTCTTATTCTTTGATGGAACCTGTCCACAGCTTTGCAGACAAAGAGACAACAATTTTAAATAATCTCTCTGCTCCTCTGATTCTGAGAAACCTCAGGACTTGGAGGACCCCAGTACAATCTTCCAGGCTTCCACTGAACGCTGCAAGATTGCCTAATACTTACGTATTGCTGCCTGTCTAACCCTCATCCTAGCAGATACCTACTTTTAAGGTTTGCAGAGCGATGTGCAAAATCCCATACAAACTTCAATAAGTGATCTTACTTCAGGCAACAGCAGTCTAGGTCAGTCATATAATCAGAATCATAGAATGGTTTGGGTTGGAAGGGACCTTTAGAGGGCACCTAGTCCAACCCCCTGCAGTGAGCAGGGACATCTTCAACTAGATCAGGTTGCTCAGAGCCCTGTCCAACCTGACTTTGAATGTCTCTAGGGATGGGGCCTCCACAGCCTCTCTGGGCAACCTGTTCGTTTTTCACCGCCCTCATTGTAAAAAATTTTTTCCTTATAGCTAGCCTAAATCTACCCTCCTTTAGTTTAAAAATATTACCCCTTGTTCTGTCGCAACAGGCCTTGCTAAAGAGATTGCCCCCAAATGTATGTTTTTTTTTAAAAAAAGTATCTTTGCAAAGTGAAGGGGTTAATCCTGTCAGAAGCAGCACTTCCTGCTCATTTACTGTGCTTCTCATCTACCTCCAAAAGCAGTGTAACACACAAGTGAATATAATTTACAGCAAAACTGCATACTGTAACAGGAGTCCCCAGGTAATATAGCAGTTCTGGTCTCAGAAGGCTAGCAAGCTGCATGCAGAAGGGAGAAGCTGTGGCAGGACCAGTACAGCTCCAACATCCAGGGAAGCAATGAAGTCATCATCGCTGGGCATCATAAAACACCAGAGGTCTTAAAGAACATGCCTTGAACCCACTACTCAGCCTGGAAATGGAAAGGAAGGGAAGAGCAGAAGCAAATCTGCAAATGGTTCTGGGTCTGCCCTTTATCCACAAGGTACAGCAAGCAAGAGCAGCCATTTATTCTCCTCAGTACTCAGCTCAACATTTGAAAAATGATTGTAATCAACTTTTATTTCAGGGGCTTATCTGATCACCTCCCAGAGCTAATGAAGAATTTATTTTCTTCCCAATTGAGCAGATATACTAGAGTTCTTAAGATTCCTCTGCCTCCAGTCCTGAAGCATCAGGGATCAGCTGTAATAAATGGCAAAGAGAACTTTCTTCCTCAGGCACCCACATGTTCCTGGGTGCCACAGCCACAGGTGGGAGGCATACCCCTCTTTCTTTGCCTGTGACACACACCTGTGTTTTCCAAAGGCTAAACATTTCAGTCTAAAAATCTCTGGGCTGAAAGTGGAGACAGATCAGTGAAAAGTAATGCTCTCTGTTAGTACTGAATTTACTTAATATTTAAGATGATACAGTGCCCTCGTATCATCTTTAACCCTGTGATGACAGTATCTTAATAAGTATGCATAGCAGATTAAACTTAAGGTTCAGCAAGGAATACAATGGCATCTCTAAAATGAGCAGTTAAGTCACTTTTTCCTGCAGAATAGAAAATAAATTGGACTTTGAATGCTACATACCACTCAGAGGTTATGGTTCAGATCGTCTTCCCTCAAAATTCCTTAGCAGAAGTGATGAATTGTCCAAAAAGCCCCTCAGCCGGAGGGAGGAAGGGAGAAAATGACCCTCCACAAAGCCAAGAATACAGGGATGTGAACTCTTATTCCACAGATCCTGGAATCCCTAGCACGGTTCCTTGATGAAACTTTACACATGGCAATTTGTAAGTGTTACAACACTAACACGTGGCCAGAAGATCTTATAACCTTACATGTTTTTTCCCCATAAAAACCAACTCCTTAAATGATTCCATACCCTCAAAGAAAGTTGCTGCATTTTCCACCCTACAGCATGTTTTGTTTCCATTCCAGTTTATCTGGGATGGTATTTTCATACATTATGTGAAACAGCAAAGCTGATCTTCCTTTTACATTCTGATTAAAGACACTGGAACACATTTCCTGTACACTTACACACAAAATGGCTTAGGTCCCATTCCAAATTATATGTACTTACTGAAATGGGATCCAAAAATGGATAGAACTTGAGATGGCACATTTATATTAATTTTAATGTTCTCAAGATTAGTCAGAATTTTTTAAGCAAATCATTCATTTACTTGGATCCCTGTTTCACATTAGAGAAGATGGTTGTACTGAGATTTTAAACCAATTTTGGAGCCTTTTTCTACTGAGGATTAAGCTTGATGATTAAAGGGACTTTATGTTAATTTCAATAAAATTTTGCTTCCTTTTTCATTTACTATTTTATCAATTCAGTAAGAATTTTGCAGAGTCTTAGATCTCAGCTCTTGAGGTCCAACACAACAGTTTCTTGGTAGGCTGCTCTTTCTCCCTTTTACACTGACTATGATAGAGGACTTTAGTAATGGTCTCTTTCCCCTTTGACACTAACCTGCTGGAAGACTCCTAATGTCCTCCTCCCACCCCACTGTTCTCACTAAATATATTTTGACAGAAGATCAGAAAGGTGAATGACCAGCACATCCCCGTGGTTACTGTGGGTTACCCTCATAGCTGCTAAAGAGAACAAATACAAACCAAGGTCTATGTGCAAAAGCCAAGAATAATTCATGGCAAAAGATTTTCACACAGTAATGAAAATACTAGATACTGCTAGACAACATAAGAGAACAACAAACCAACAGTAAATTTCAGCCCCAAGCTACAGTGACCATTATCAGTGTCTGTGTTATGATAACCCTGGAAGCCCCAACAAAAAAATCACATAAGAAAGAGCAGGAAAAGGCTCCAGGGTCATCAAATCCATTCCCTACCCCAAGGCAGCAACAACATGCCTAGCAGTCCCTTTGAAGTGTTTGTCTTACTTGTTCAATAACTCTGCCCCCTCACCCTGGGTCTGCGCAGCCAAGAAGGATCAGTCCCTGCTCCACAGCAGTTAATCGCTGAGAACAAGAACAGAAAGAAGGCAGAATTCATTTCTCCCTTGTTACTGATGGACAAGAGGGGCCTGCCGGAGGTGTAGCCCCAAATACCTGAGATAAACAGCTGTCCCAGCACAAGGGACAAAGCTCTCCTTCTTCCAGTTAGATGATAACCCAAAACACAGCCCTGCACACCACACCTATGCACTGTGTGTGCACTTAACAGCCTCCAACCTCAGCAGTGTTCCCAAAAGGGTCTGGCTGGGATTTGGGCTTAGTTTATAAGGCACTGGCCCTCCAAGTGCTTTACTGAACCGGGTGCACAGCTTATAAATACAGAGCAGAGACTGATGAAGTGAAATATAAGGAGACCTAGGAAGTCCCAGGAAGCAAGTAGATAAGACTGGTCTAGAGAACAAAAGCTATAAAGAAGGTAAAGAAGGCCAGGAGAGGAGAACTGAAAATAGAGATAGGCATCAACACAAGAGCACATTACACACAGGAGAATGAGCTAACAGCCTTTAAAGCAAGAACATACATTTCATACTAATCCTAACACCAATCATCTCTGTGACACAGGGCCAGCATCCTCCCCAGCCAGTGCCCTTCCTTTCCCCATCTCTTGCTGGCTTCATCAGGAGTTCCTCAAGAAAGGAACAGTCTCCCCATACACATGCCTCCAGTATTCCATTCCAGGGTGTCATGGGCTCAGCTGGGGCCTCTATTCCCTATTCACATGCAATGAATCCAAACAAAATCCAGATGAGCAGTGATTGCTTTTGACAGAATAGAGACATTTTCTTTACTTTGTGGTAATAATGATTTTCCATTTATTTTCTTGGCAATTTGCTTAAAGATTAGATTTTCCTAATTATAAGAGAAATATTCACAAACATCCAAAATTTCATTTAGTTTTCTCCTCAAAAAAGTATTTTAAATGAAAACTGATGGTTTTGCAAATAATCTTTGTCACCATAAGTTCCATTTTCACCAAGTGCACCTACCAAGTGTATATAATATTGTCCAGTTCCAAACACAATACCAGCTTTGCAGACAAAGTACTCAAGGTCAAGCCAGAGATCAAATAGCTCAACAAATGGTGAAGATTGAAAACACAGTCTTAACCTCATGATCCCCTCCAAAGCGTCTTGCTCCTGTGCTACCTCATCCCATTTTGCTCAGCACCTGTATTAAGAAAAGCTACATAACTGACATCAACTACATCCTGTCCAACCTCAAACGTATTGCAAGTCTCTCCCTCACCCCTTTTTAAAGTAAACCTATAAAAGAAAAAAGTCCTTCTATCTGTAGAACATGGAATTTTTCCCCTCAGGAGATGGGGTAGATTAAAGACCCAACACCTAATGATTTAGCAGAGCCAGGAGGAGCAGCTGTTCAGTGGCAGAAGGAAGAATTTCAGCTTTTTATCCTGAAATAGGCAGGAGCCTTTTAACAACAGGTCAGTGATACTCTCCTGCTCAACAGGCGGGTTCTGGGAATCTCCTTAACGGGAATGTACAAAGGTGTTCTCTCCCCCTTCTCCCAGTTCTGCTTTACCCAAGCCCTGGCATACTTGTAGTCACCATGTTCAGAATAGAGTTAGAGGACCCTTCCTTCTCTTTTACAGAACACCCTGGCCTGTCTTATTGTCCCAGGGAACTATCAGGCAAGAAACCAACCAGGTCTCTCACACAGCAGTACAACAACCTCCACATACTCATCAATGTACCCTCAGACAAATCTTCTGACAATTACATCTAGAGGATGTTATGCTGATCTACTACTCAGTCCCACTCTCCAATTCTCACTCAGGCTGACTATTTTGTAATGAATAAAGGGTATAGAAACTGTGTTGCCCTATTCTTTAGATAAACAATGATTCTTGTATTGCTGTCAGCCGTTTGATTAATATGGTTACTACTCAGTACAGACTCCAGAACTCCTTTAGAGAGGTATCTAGGTGAAATGTTTGTCTGAGGAACCCACTGGAATCAGTCAGAGTTTAAAAATAGTTTAACATGCTATTGTGACTATTAAAGGCACAGAAGCTTATGGCTTCACTGCAGTTGTGAATGCAGAGATGCTAGAGACCATCTTTATTATAACAAAGATGAAAATCCTTTGTATTCATATAGGGTTTTGAGCTGAGCCCAAGCTGAAGCCAACAGTATCATTTTCATGGTACAGGGTTCTTAAGATGCCTCTGAAGCTTTTATCAGATATTTCAGAACACAGTTATTGAGCACAGGTGCCAAAATACAAGAGTACTTCCATCTCTGTCTGCACTCCTTGATGGAAGAAAACAGGTTCTCTGTTCTGTGCCACTGCTGCCATCCAGAGCCAGCATGAATGGCTGTTTTTCAAAAGTCTGACTTCAGCAGTAGGATATCTGCTAGAATTTCATACTGCAGCATTGCTAGATTTTATTTGCTGCATTTGCAATGCCATCCTTTTTCTCTTTAAACAAATTGACCATTAGAGAACATCCTTCGTGAAAACAACTCGGAGAATGCTGGCACTTTGAATGTTATGCTGGAGGATGGGAAATTTGTATCTTTTAATGGAACAAAGTCGCTGGTTTTACTTTTCTGTTGCTTTTTGTTAAGCATGTGTCCAGCTTCATTTACATGCCTGTCAACATGCCTTTTCCCTTGCTTAGAAACACTGAGGCCAATACTACAGAGCTCACACTGAAAAATAGAAACACAAGAATGTATCTCTATATTTATACACTCACAGCCCTAACACCAGTGCCAGTGGGCAGCCAGAAGAAAAATGCCCATGCATTTTAGCTATGACAGACACTTAACGATCAGCTCTTCTGAATATGGTGCCAAAAATATGCAGATTGGTTGTCTAAATAAACAAAGTCCATGCCATGCACTGAGAGCTTTTTGTTGTTGTTCTGCAGAATGATATAGGGGTGTGGAAAAGGGGAGCTATGCATCCTGCATTTTACTGCTGGATCCATTACATGAGTCCTGTCCACTACATTCTCTTTTTCTGCTACCTTCCTAATTAAGACAGCTTCACAGCAAGCTCTCTTTGGCATAAAATTTCCTGCCAACTGATGTCAGAAACACAGTATGTTGCAGTTCTACAGGTTGGATTTAGTTCCCAAAGATGTCAGAGCTACACTTGTGACCAGAGCGGACACTGGTATTGGCATTTGCAAAACTGTGTGTGTAGCAGAGGATGGTCACCTAAAACCAAGAAAACCAGCCCCATCAGGGTAACATTGCATCAGACAGAAAATAGGTAAGGCAAGGGCACGTACAGGATTTAGACACAACAGAAAGGTCTTTCCATATATTATATGATACAGAAAACAGTCTGATAACATGGAAGTGCTGCAGGACTACATATACGAGCCTAACCCAGGTGGTATCATTGAGGTTGCTCAAACCACCATCTGCTGGTTCACCAATATCTGCCATCACATAGGATGGTCCTTCAGAGTAGAGCCCAGTTCATGAACATAGACTTTCAGCAGCACTGTCCTGCATCAGCATTCCATTAAAATGAACAGGACCACTTAAAGACAGAGAAAAATATTTAAAAGGTAGGCAGAAATCAGACCATAATTCCTTCAAAAAAGTTAAGTATTTTTAGGCAGCATGGGGGCTGCTGTATCAAACTGATGAATGCTGTTAAAGCATTCACTCACTTCCACAAAATGACTGCCTGTCTCAGTCATTTTAGACCTATTTGACAGTATTCTTAGTAGAATCAAATTTTTCTAAATTCAGAAATTCACAGCAGGGAATCTCGCTTTGTTTACAACTTCAGAACATCAGCACCTTCTAGACAAGTTACTACTAAAAGTGCAATTCAAATTTATTTTTGTACATCTCAGTGCTGTTAATAGTAGGAAAATGCATCAGGCCTATTTAACAGCAGACAAAATCTTTGGTATGATTTCCAAGGGCTGTATTTTGTATTTGCATGATGATACACTTAATCAAATTAATCTTATGCTCCAAAGATGAGTATTTAAGTTAGTATTTTAAACCATGTTGTACCCTGGGTTCTACATGAGAACTAGCCAGGGTGTAATGCCTGTGCCGTAATCAAGACCAACTCCATTTCATTAAGACACACTTTCCCTTTGAGAAGAAAGGTGTTAGGATGGGATTCAGCAGGTGGCACTGTTACACATAATTTAACACCTTTTTACAAGATAGGTATAGTTTTTGATTTGGAGGTGGGTTTTGCCTTTGTTAGTTTTTCCTGTGAAGTTTCTTTCTGGAGAGCAGGAAAGAGAGGACACCTTTTCCAAAGTGTAGGAGGTTCTTTCTCCACTTGAATCTCCCTCACAGGAGTCAGCAGCCAAAGCAGAAGTTGAGGTGTACACTGGAAACACTGGGAGAAACAACACATTTAACTTTAAGACCTTTTCCATTTCAGGAACAAGGTGTACATTTAAATAAATCTTACATCACTTTGAATACAGCCAATATCTGTATTACTCAGCTTCCAACAGGGAGTCAACTCACAAAAACTTCTGAGGGACAAAACCTTCACATCAATGACACTCACAATATTCAGTAGCAGCTATTTAATAAAAATTTGACTACCTAATGCTGTTTCTTATGCTGAGTTTACTTTATTGTACGGACATTGGCATACTCCTTTATGTGAACACCTGAAGGTCTATTGTGGTTAACAAAAGAAATCTGGGGATATTATTTAAACTCTACCCTTTTCTCCTGCCCTTGTATTTTTTTCTGGGTTAACTGCAGTCCAGGTCCAACAGATGTCAGAAAGGATTTCCTTTCATTATTGCTGCTCCTTGGCTTGGTGCCCTCTATCATAACTACTCCCACCACTAGATCCCCCAAGAGGAGATGCACTGACTTGTAGTTCCTTGCCAAGGAAGAGTGAAGCATTAGGAGAAGCTTTCTAACAGCAAAGAAAACAAACTGTCTACTGTTTTGGCATATCCATCACACTCTAGTTTACTTGAAGATCACCAACCACCTCCCAGCAATGTGCACAGTAGTATTTGAATTAGTCTTGAAGGCAGAAAGTTAGTCTCTAGGCTCCAGCCTTGTTTTCCTAGATCTCTCTCACTCACCAACTTCCACTGTCGGTCATGACAGAATTAGTTACTGGCCTGCTCCCAATCCACTTTCCATAGCGTAGCTGAGTCCACTACTGACTGCTCATCAACTCTTCCCAATAATTTTCAAAATGTGACTTCAGTTTCAAGGAACTGATTCTTTATCACTGTGCTAGTATTGCAAGGAATGAGATTTTGAATCCATGCAGTTTTGCTGCACAGCCAATGATGGCAGCCAATGTGTTAAATCAGATCTAGCTTTTTATTTTTATCTACTTGCATAGAATTCACCAAACATTTTTAAAAAGTAGCTTTTTCTTTTTAAAATATATTTTTTAAATCATGCTGTTCAAACTGAATAGTGCCAGAATCAAAAGTGTTGACTTCTCTCTAGGAGATTGAGCTGAACAAATAACAACAGATATTACTGCCTAAGCTTTTGGGGAAAGGCAAGCATGTGGAAGCATCAGGAAAGATTTATGAGAACAGTTTTGTCTATTTTGAGGCAAATCTATACTGAGATTAAAACAGCTTCTAAAACAGATGTTTGAACCAGGGAACCCCAGGTGGTAAGAGTCAGATGACATCCTCCTATGAAGACTAAAGGAAATCAAGAGAGATGATCTATAAAAGGCAGACGGGTATCCATTGCAGACACTGAAGCAAGGCGCCGCCCTGGCAGGTATTATGTGGGGAAAAGCTTGGGAAGATATCAAAGTAAAAAAGAATTATTGGATTGCTCTCTTTTACTTGGGGGCATGCTTATTTCTTTATTGAGAGGGTGGGCAAACACTGGAACAGGCTTACTAGAGAGACGCTTGATGCCCCAAGCCTGCCAGCGTTTAAGAGGTATTTGGACAATACCCTTAATAACATGCTTTATCTTATGGTCAGCCCTGAAGTGGTCAGGCAGTCAGACTAGAAGATCATTGTAGGTCCCTTCCAACTGAAATAGTCTATTCTATTCTTACTCATTTTCATGCAAGAAAAAAATGGAACAGAGGGAACTCAAGCCTCTGTGTATGAACTTTAGAGACAAGTTATCAACCTACAGTGGGAACAATTTAAATATCATTTGTGCCTGGATACTAAACAAGGAGGCTGTACTTCCAAAGGCATTCCTACTGCTTTGAGTTAGCATTTGCCCTTTGAACTCATGCCCATTTGTAAAGTTAAGTCTTCGGCACCAAGAGGAGCATCAACACTATATAGAAGCTGCCTATGTGGGAATTAATTCTCCATTGCCAAGACTCCAGTGACCTTCACGGGACATGGCTGATTTCCATGCCTGTGAGTTGTTCCAATAGAAAAATAATACATGCAATTTGAAGGCAGTATGTAAGCTAAGGAAACCAGCAGAGAAAACTCGGAGATCAGTATCAGATGGGCTCGAAGAGACTTTTACTATGGCAGGACATGCTGGGCTATTCTCGCTATAAAACAATACCATCTGCTTTCCCCCTTTAAAAATTAAAATTCAAATGAAAGCATAATTCTGACTGTTTCAGCCTTTATCAAACTCGACTGTTCAGCACAGCATTAAATAATATGAAATAAGGACTCTTGGAGGACTGTTCATACCGCATGAAAGCATTCATTAAGTCTAAGTTATGGTTACTTCTACTATCAAGTTAACAATGCACAATCAGTGGTGGCTAAAATTTTAGGCTGGTATGTTAGACTAACAAATAGCTTTTAAGCCTCTATAAAGTCTGTTTCCCGCTAATGAGGACAAATTATATGTCACTATGGGATTAATTTATTTCTTTGCACTAAACAAAATAACAGGAAGAAACTTCTTGTAGATAAAACTTTGTAAAAACTTGTCATGATTTTTGCTAGAAACAGCACTTCTGTTTTCAGCATAAGAGCACACAGAGATGGGGCAAAGGCAATGACTAGAAGATTTGGATTCAAACACATCCAGACTTTGAAGAGAAAGGACAAAAATAAATTTAAATTCACACCTATACATGATTCTGCAAGCATCCTATGTTGTCACAAAGATATGGATTCACATGAAAATGAGGCATCTCTGAAGCTCAGGGTGCACTGAACCCAAACACAAACTTTAGGTCCAGGACCATCACTAGTTAGGATAGTCATCTACAGTACCACAGACCATCAACTTGAGTTATTAGATTTTATTGAATACTCTTCCTAAAGTTCATAGGCTGCTCTTTGCTGGCTTGACAAATGCCAACTCAGAGTCATTCAAAACAGCACTGCAAAACAATGTCTATGCCTCATTTCTCTCTGACTATATCACCACCATGTCCTGTAATTCACTTTACATCAGGCACAAAACCTTGTCTCTCCCACTGGGCCTGCCACAGCCAACCCCCACAGCATCTCTAATAATGCTACTGATATCTGTCCTGCCAACACTGTTAGCTTCCATCACCTCAGAGTATTTTTTTATTTTCTACTTCAGTGTCCCATAGAGCTCAAAGAAATTCCCAGTAAACAACCCACCTTCCTTTTGCTGCAACGCACACAGAACACTTAAGTAAAAGCAACTGCTAATGCAGACTGACAGCTGCCTATCACACTAAGCAGGGTGTTCTCAATCTCAGGTGCTCCCCATCTACCAACATACAGCTGCTCTCTCCTCTCTTCTATGCCTATTACCTTTTGAATCAGTCCCTTTGCATTTCAGTACCTACCACAGCAGGACTCTGGTCCAGTACAGAGGTACTTGGGTGTTACTACAGTGTAACAGCATGCTGTTACATACATTACCTTCTAAGCTCCTCAGCCAGGCAACGGCACTAGCTTGCTGCTATTAATGCTAAGTAGCAGATAGGAGAAACTCTCTATACTTTGGTGAAAGAAAAGACAACAGAACTAGCCATGTATCTGAAAAAAAACATTAACTAAATCAAAACAATATGGCAAACCAGTAATAACAGATCCTAGATGCAAATTAAACATATACCACATATCCCAGGACTGCAGTGATGCAGTTTTGGATTATTTTAAGTTTATATTATCACTTTAATAGCATCTATGTTACTAATGTACCATATTTATATTGCACTCAGTGCCTTCCAGGCAGGATTGCTAGCACCGAGAGCTGAATTTCCATAGATTTTGAAAATTTATCTAGAAAATGTTAGATATACATCTAGAGAAGGAATTGGAAATAACACCAGTGGCTGGATGACATGAAGACCATATAACTCCTCATGGAGAGAAAAGCTTATGCCTCAAGGACAAAACAAGAATCACACTAGGATTCTACAGTTATTAAGCTTCCTCTAAATCACTAAAACAAAAAATTACATGTTTTGCAGTCCAGACCATGCTGTTGAATCCAGACAAAACGGCCCATGCCTCTACAGAACTGTACTGCCCCAGTAGGCAAAGAACTCCAGAAAGCAAGCTCTATGTAGGGGCTGCAAGGTGCACAAGTCAACTTGTGTAGAAAAAAAGGGCTGTTTTTCTACATTAAAAGATGGTAAAGCTTGTTATAGGTTGTTTGGAAGAAAATACAAATAAAAGGATAAACCTACCTGAACTTTGTGTTGTACAAAGGTGAAAGTTTGCACAAAGCAACCCAACAACAATTTCAAATTTCATCCTGTGACAGAAACAACCCTACTCCTCTCCAGGCTACAAAACACTTGAAAGCACTAGGTTGAAAAAGAGAGTTTAACCTCTGACTTTCAGCCCATGTGCACCTGGGAAGTGTAGTTCAAGGTAGTTAAGTGGTAAAGTCTGTGAATCAGAATGAATTACAGAATGTGGTTTCACAGGATTATTTATTTGTATGCAAGAGAAGTCATTAATTACTTGATGGTTTGTGTTATAGAAGATTAAATCCACTGGTTTCAGGTGAAAATACTTAAATCTTTGGGTTATTGCAAGAGGTTAAATTTTTCCTACAAAGTCAAATTAACCTCAGCTCAGGTAAGGCAGTTAAGATAGTTATCTTAGCAAGCAGCTTCATAAACTTTGATGTGCTTATTGCTCTATTTGATAGGACTTTCTGCAAACTGAGCTGTGTATGCCTAATTGTTTTATATTAAGTCTCCTAAAATTTTTAACTAAAAGAGATATTTTTAACCATCTTTCCCGTTTCTCCAGGAGCAAGACTGCCAGTCACAGTTGATTCCTAATTTCCCAGTGCCTCACAAGAATGTCATCCCCTTCATCCAAACCAAATCCTTTCTAGCATTTCAGATGACAGAAATAAAATAATCTACTCACAGCTTTAGCTACAATAGTTCTGAATAATTTTTAGGTAGGAAAGGGTGGAAAAAAATGTATAGCATATGAGTGATCATATTAGCATAGTGCAGCCAGATAAAATGTTTCCCAGAAAAAAGGCAGCTTAGTTGTATCTTTGTAAAGTACACTCTGAAAACTGAACAAGCAATCACTTTCAAAATGTAAATACTTCTAACGAAAGTGCTGTGAATAAGAGTAGCTTCTCCTACCTCATTGCATAAAGTAGATACTGATTATTTTTCCCATAAAAGCAGAAAATAATTATTTGAATGTTTATCAAAAATTCCCATTAGATATGGAGAAGGTGCACTGAGGCATGGGTCTGAGAAGCATGAATTCAGGTCTCATCTATCCAGCTCACTTGTCTTTCAGATGCAGTGATGGATGGAGCATCATACTGAAAGTCAGGAGACAAGTTCTGTTCCCAATTTTGCCAAGTGATCCCAGCTGAGACACTTGACCTGTTAAACTGCTGTGGTCTTCACAATACAAGAATAGACTTCTATGACTTTAAAATCTACAAGAGATGAAAAATCTGCTAAGTTCAGTGAGATCACAAAATAAAAGGGACCTGGTACTTGTTCTAGAATGAAATAATTAGAGAATTGCCCAAATAATGACATGTAATTACCCACTCTGGTTAACAAAACTCACAAACTCTCACAGAAAAACCCCACAACTCTCAGTCTGAATTTGTCTACCTCCATGTGCCTTTGTAGGCTGGCATCCTCATTAGTAATAGAAATTTCCCAATACATGCCTACTATAGACCTTACTAGCAGGTGGGCGGGTCCCTGGGGGTGGTAATAGTCCTTTGCTCTTCCAGCACAGCCACACAGATTTAATGAAATGGGACATTTAGAGTTTAACAGACTCAGCAGATGAGGCAAATTTCACCCTTTGTCTCTACAGTATTCCCTGACTGTTTCATTAGTGGAATGCCACCCACTAGGAGAGAAGGAAAAGTGGGTGAGTGACAAAGACTGCATGTAATATACACATACAGAAAACTACAAGGGAAGAAGCTGATGCAAAAAAACCTTGTGAAATGATGAAACAAGACAAGATGGAGTACACTACCATTCATATGTTACCATGTGCCCCTCTGCTCCCTAATAGCATCAGTCATGATGGTCACTAGAGTGTACACGGTGGAAACAATATCTTTAGATGTTAAGAAAATGCTTTCTACCATTGGGTCAGACACCTGAGAGAGGAAATAGCACAAGACCCACTTGACCAATTCCCTGAGAAGGGTAAAAGAATTGCCTTTAAAATTTAGTCCAAAGTGACTGTTCTTCTTTTCTGCGTCTCTCTTCTGAAGTTGCTTACTGGGAAGTGACAGCTTCCTCACTTTCATCCTGAGCCCTACTTGCAAAGTGGACTCTGTCAGGAAATAAAGGTTCTCAGCTCCTATTTGGACAGGGCTGCTATGTGTTAGTAACCCCATACAGCAGCCAAAGCAGGCTGTATCAAAGTGTCACATCTTAGCCAGTCCCTCGCTTAGCATACTAGCTTAATGGAAAACAGTAACTGAAACACCCTGCTTTGTCTTGTGTATCTGTAATAGCAAAAAAAAAAAAAAGTCAAACTTAGTAAGTCACCAGGAAAAGTGAATCCAAAATTGATATTCAACTTTTTGGAGAGTTTTTGCATCCAAGGAGGTCTCTTCTAATCACCTCTGATACTCATTATTTTCAAGACATCCTAGACACTGCCATGAGGAAATGGGTAATTGATTGGGGCCTCAAGATTTAATG
This sequence comes from Phalacrocorax carbo, assembly GCF_963921805.1. Taxonomy (NCBI): domain Eukaryota; kingdom Metazoa; phylum Chordata; class Aves; order Suliformes; family Phalacrocoracidae; genus Phalacrocorax; species Phalacrocorax carbo. The sequence continues at coordinate 10,766,802 of NC_087518.1, forward strand.
TATTCACTGACCCTTGGTCTACTAACAGCTCATATTCATCTCAATAAGAACTGAATCAGCAGGTCACACCATGCCACCAGGATAATTACAGACAGAATGTATGAGGTTTTAAAAATCCAGTATTTTTTGTGTAGTTTTAGTTTATATCAAGCATGAATGACAAGGAAGGTCCAAAAGGTTATAGCAAATGCTTAGCACAATAAATGGACAGCAGAATACTATCATATTCAAACCCAACCATGTTATCTTCAGTAAGTCAAAACACAGTTATTTTCAGTTGGAAGATTGTTTTTTGAGTTTTTTGTTTGCCCAAATAACAACTGCAAGATTTGGCCCTATTCACATCTGAACCTAGAGGCACTTCATTACAATTTATAGTGAAACTCAGAGAGCAAATACACATTTAAAAGTATTTATGAAAGCAATCACTTTTACAGTCCACAATTTCCACACTTCAATTTGGATCTTATTTCTTCACATTTTGTTATTTACTCAGTAATTTCTGCTTATCCAAGAGTGCACTGCTCATATGTAATATCTCGCTTTCAGCAAGGCCCTGCTTCTTACCCAATTTTTCACAGCTAAGTTCACTGGAGTAGAATAAAGTCAATAAGTGACTCTCAAAAGTCTTAATATATAATCCAATTATTTTATGCATTTTTTTACTTCACTATGTGAAGGGCTGATAATACCACAGTCAGATAGACACACTGGAAACAGATGTTGGAAGCGAACTCTTCTGGCTCTCTGGTCTCTGTGTGCGGGCCATTGGCCAAATGATAGGACTCTTGTTCATGCACTTTAGAAAGCACTTACACCCACTAAGCTATATCTCTAGCCTAATGACCTTAACAGCTCCATTCCTGTGTCAGAGTTAGGTATCTACACAACTTTGCTGAATCATGGCCTGGACCAACTTAGCAGTAGCTCTTGTGGAGTGGCCGGTAAGTGCTGACGTTTCCATTGTGCATCTTGTTAGCATACAGGCAGGAGAGACAATGCCGTCAGAGCATTAGGAGCCACACAGAGCCTCCTAATATTAGCAGGTACTCTCAGGTATTACGGAAAAAGAACTTAGCCCTGAAGAACAGTGTTTAATATAACTTAGACTTTAATTTAGGCAAGTAAACTGTATTTAACAATGGGCCAGCTGACCAGAGGTAAATCCTACAAGAATCAGAGGTCTACTGACAGTCTTACTTTCACAAAAGCCTCATCCCACAAAACCACACTTAATAAACTATTAGTGAAACTATTCCTTACAGTTGTGTTATAATATCGTCTAGTTTCCTTACTGAAGACCAGTATAGATGGAATTATGGAGGTGAAAGGTAAGTGAGGAAGTAAGGGGAACACTGCCAGTAAATCAGGAGAACAGAAAAATGGCTTCTTGGCTGGTCAACAGTAACTCATGTTGAGTTTTGACCATTGCAACCAAGCAAAAGCAAAATAATCCTGTAAACTTTTTTTCATCCAGAAAAATCTCTGCCTATCCAGTCTTTGGTCTTTCTGAAGAAAGACAGCCTTTTGCACATTAAAACTGCAAGAAGTATAGTCAACATTGACATGTGTAAGGCTAAGATCTAGACAATTATTCTAATTCCTTGTGCAGCTGAAGACTCAAGTTCAAAAACTCCCATACTTCTTTTTAACTTGAAGATTTTTCAAGGTTCTTCTAGCATGCAAATATAAGAACTCCTTTTGATTTATCCTGTCTGGTCAAAGTACCAGAATGATGGCCAGGTTTAGAGGATTAAAGGTAGGACTTTTGTAATAGATTTAATGGAGCTGAGGGAATACTATGCAGAACTCCAACTTGCTACCCTTTTTCCTATAGCTGAATGGCCTTCTCTGCTGAAGTACAGATCAGAGGTTATTCTTTTTCAGTACTTTAGATAAAGATATGGGAATCAAAATTCCAAGAGACCAAGTGCCACACAACAGTACCTTTGAATATACATTTAAATCCAGCCTCTGAAAAACTTATGAAAACTTAGACATCACTATTATGTGGTCACTCTGCTGATATTTCCAAAAGAATTTTCCTTCCCACTCCACTCAATTGCCACATCAACAGGATACACCCACAAGGTGTCACACATTGGCAGTACTACACTGGTGTCAGTAACAGCTCTATGGCTGGGGAGGTTACATCTTACTGGGCACACACATGGGAAGTCTTTTCTCCAGAAATGACATCTCAGTCCCTGTAATGGACATCATAAAGCACATATCTCAGCGTCATGGGTACCACACAAGCATATCACAATCCCTTTCAGGATGGCTAGGGAATATTTGACTGATGTCTTGATGTGGGAAGGCACATGTAGTAAGTGGGACAGCATGGCAGGGATATGGAGATAGACAGGCTCAAGGATGGAAGTCTGTTGTTATTGCCTCAGACTGACAGCAATGGCTGTTTCAATCTGAGCCCATGCCATAGGAAAAAAGGCTGTATAATGAGATGACATATATGTTGCTGTGATCGCCACAAAAAGTGGTACTGATGAGATACAGAAGAAAAGAGCAGCAAGGCTTAACTGGGCAACCTGAAGTCTCAAGTGACGGAAAGAAAGGAAGGAGGACTGCAATAATTTGAAAAACCTACCTAATTTGGCTACATCATAGGGACCAAGAGGAATTCCTGATCGGGACAGGCAAGCCTGGCCAGCGTTTCTCCTAAGTAGTGTATCTGTATTATTACAGTTTGTCATTTGTTCACAGTTAAGCCAGAATAGCCAAATTTCCTTTGAATATTCCTTCTTGCAAAAAATCCTACCAACATTGTCTCTAAGTTTTTGTTAGGGCCCAAAGCCATCCCTATTCTCTGTATGTATACAGAGATGCTGAGGATTCATTATAATTTCACATCTTCCCTCAAATGTTCATCATTTACTTGTACTAAAAGTCCAGTTCGGTGACATAAGTGTGTGTGCAACATTACCACAGCTGATGGTAGGAATTCAACACTCTACTATATTACCTGAGTTTATGGCCACATGAGTGACAAAAAAATCCTCTTCTTTTTGTTCCTCTAAATAGAGTGACCATCGCATGAACCTCTTGCTACGCCTGGAAAAACAAAACCAATAGATTATGTTGAGCTTTCACTACAGGTTAATGTATAATTTAAGTGAACAGTCCTCCACGGACAAAAAACTGAACACACTATGCATTACTGCTGTGTTGGATGCTTTATTTAAGTGTCTCCTGAGGCCATTAAGTTGTTGACAATGTCTGCTGAAAATACAATGTAGAGGAAACTTCACCTTGTATGGACATTTGGTAACCATGCACCCCTTACGTACGCTGCAAGTTTATAGGGTATGAAGGTCTCCTCCAGAAGATACTATGTATAATCAAAAATAAGGTTTAGAAGTAATTTCTCTGAAACTCTTAATGGCTGTCACGTAATAGCTGAAGAGGAACTTCCTGTGTTGCCCCAGTATCATAAAAGAGTCTAATGAAAAAGGCAATCAGCCAGATTAACCATTGGTTTATCAATCAAAACAAGAAGTTTGCTGTTCACATTTAATTAAACAATACATTAAATGCTGAGAAACAATTTTCAGATGGGGAAATTTCAGGTCATTATGTTGCAGCTTGCTGTTTGAAAGATTTAGGATGCAAATATGGTTAACTTGGTATCAACCACCAGTAACATGGCACAGTTACTCAGTGTCAAAGTAACTGAAATGCTACTAAAATGACCATCATAACACTTAGGAGTCACAGTCAGGCGTTACAAGTCCTTCATATTAGACACTAGAAAGACAGAATAGAAAGATAATACCCACTGTGAAAAGCTTATAGCCTAGTTTGTTATATGACACTACAGAAGAATGGTTACAAATAAGCAGAAAAAAAACACAGACTGAAGATGTGTAAGGCTTATAGCAGAATACTCTGCAGAGATCCCCAAGTTTGTTGGTAAGTTCACACAAGAAAATGAAGCAATCTCCTGTTCTAGGAGAAGGGCTATGACCCTTCCAGCTGGGCGTTCCCACATATGTTCACAGTAGATGTGTACTGGATATCACACATATGGGAAGGCAGCAACTTAATCACATTGATTCACTGCGCATTCTTTACACCTTCAGAATGCACAAGCACAGTATATTCCATGCTCTCACTGGGACAGTGCTTCCATATGCCAAAAAATGTCAGATAAACATTACACTTCCCAAAACTTTATCCAAGATTTTGGCAGCAAAGGATGACACATCTAAGGGCAAGCAATCTAGTTCTGTTCACATACCAATGACCCCTGGTGAATAAGCCCTAATGCTCAGGCATATTAGCACAGAGGTAGCAATGTAAATGAGGTCATTCTGCTTGAGAAACTGTATTAGTCTGCACTCGTGCAGGCTGAATGGCTGCATTTTGGTCAGTAGAAGCCAAGGGTCCAGCAGAAACTAACAGTTCCTGTTTCCTGCAGGAGAGGATCCCACTCGTAAGTTGAAATTCAGCTGGACTGCTGCCAGCAGTTCAAAATCAGCCCACCTTCCTTTGATACATATGCTGCAGTTGCTAGCACATACCCTTGGCTGCCACCAGTAAGTTAGGTCATTATGATTTGTTGCCATAATTTCTTTTTCTGAGACATTTTTAAACAGTTTTAATCCTCAAATTTCTCCATTCCCTCCTTATATTGCAACTTTGGGGTGCCTACTCTAAGATTGTCATGTGGTAGAATACTACAGTGTATGTTGGTGATTAGATATAAACAAACTCCATGTGTGGTTCAAAAGTTCAGCTACAATTTAAATGCTTTGGAGTAGAAAGTGATAAAAAAGCAGACTAAAAAAAGTAGGAAAACATAGGATGAAAAATGCAGTTGAGAGGAGGAAAGAGAAAGTTGTAAATGAGCATAGAAGCAATTTAATTACCATATACAGCACACTTGTCAAATGCTACATTTCCCTGTTTTGATGTCTAATCTACAGAGGAAAGCTGCTTGCTGTTACTTCTGAGGCAGTTTGGTTTTGCTTTAGTGATTCAGCAGATACCATTGGATCCTCTGCTCTGGACTTCTGCCAAGCACAGCCCAGAGAATTTCACCACCTGATTCCTGCACAGAGCTCAGTAACTTCTTGTTGAACTGGGGCATGTCTTTTAGGAAGACATCTGTTCCTGACTGGATCCATAGGTGAGTTGTTTCAATTATTAATTTCCCTTGCTGTTAAAAAATTTGCACTTTATTTCCCATTTGAATTTGCCAACTTTTGTTCTAACAGTCACAGGTTTGTACCCTGATGACAGCTCATCTATCAGTTCAGCATTAGACAATTCATATGTGCCAACCCAGTTATTTGGAAGGGGACAATTCTGTCTTTGGAAAGACTTTCCTTTAGAGGGGGCAAGAAAAACAACCTTTAATAAAAACTCTTCAGCAAGAAAAACAGCCTTTAATAAAATCTCCTCTGTAACTAAAGAGTGAATCACAAGCTACAGGGAGAAACGATAGTGGCAGCAATCAGTAATAGCACGAGGAGCTAGAATGACAAGCTTGAATGTGTGCAGCCTGAAAGGCAGCTGCTCATGCAAAACTAGAACACCCTCTCAATGATTTTTTAATGACTCAGTGGTCCAGTGTTGGACTCTGCAAATCATCTTGAAAATGAAAGGGATGAAGTGCCCAAAAATTGTTTATCCTTATCACTCGGGCAAAGTCACTATAGCAAAAAGTTACCATAGTTACTCCTTAATGACAGCAAAAGCAAGTTTTAGCATTGATCATTGTTGTTGCTTTTAACTCCTATCCAATGTTTGTTGCTACTTGCAAATATCCAAACACCACTATATCACCAACACCAGCTGCCCAGAAAAAGAACAGCACTAGGAGCAGGGAAGTGACTACCTATGGACTCAGCATAGCACCAGTGAGTGAAACAGACAACTGTGTGATCTTTCTGTAGGGTTAACCTACTAATGGCAACAGGGCATGGCTGAGGAACACAACCTTGCTAAAGCTGGCTTTGCAGAACAAGGGGGTTTGAACAAAATGGACAGCCTTCAGGGACACAGATTACTGTAATGCACCTTCTGAATCGATATGGACACAATGCAACTATGGCAAATATTAGTGCACCAATTCTGCCAAATGCCAAAAAGGGAAGAGATTAGAGAACTACCTAGGAAAAAGAATCAAAATTTTTATGAGTAATGTTAAGTATGCAGGGGGACAGTAATACTGGCTAGAAGGTAACTTGTATCAGGACAGCAGAATCTTCTCTATACTCTCTAGGATCTCACCATCTTGATTTTCTCTCTTCTCTGTTAACATGCATGCTATGTGCTTTCCTAAAACCCATCCTGAAATCCATGCGTCCATCCATTCACCCACTTGCAAGCTCCATATTATCTTTCTCCTTCTATGACTATGTATACATACACTCATATATATCGTGCTTACATATATTGTATATATATGTGTGTATACATGTGTGTGTACTTACACACATATAGTATGCACGTGTGTATGTACTAGTTTAATTGTGATCAACACAGCACTTACTTTTCATCACAAAAGATGATTGCTTGTGTTCTCTATCTTACACTCCTTTATCTGCTCTCCATTTGAGTTTTATTTCAAGTCCACCTCCTTTTCTAGTTACCATTGTTTTATACTGCATGGACAGAGATGTCTGAAGCAAACAGGACTAGTTTGTTGCTAGAATCATAGTTGCAAGCTGACCCAATGTCAACCAACATTCCCTATATATTCCACAATTCTGACATTCTTAATCTGAGATATGTAAATGCACATGTGAGATGGAACAACACGTTTTGACCTCGCATGGAAAGCAGACATAGAAGTAGTGATTTTCAGCCAAAACAGTTTGCTTTTTACTCTGTGTATCAGGCATGAAATTAAAAATCACCAGAGCCATGTCTCAAGAACTAAGTTCAAGTTCTCTTGCATGCATGTACAATTTTGTCTATGAGAGACTGGCAGGTACATCACTGAGCACTGGAAGGGCTTGAATCAATATATGCTTCTGACTGACAGACGGTGAACCACATAGTACAAAACTACTCCACCAAGAGCCTCCTAGATGTTGTACCATAGCAGCTAAGCAGCTATTCAGGTTAATGTGGAAAAACCAAATGGAAAGGCCAGATGTGAAAAGCTGTGTGTGAGCCAGTTATTGCTCTCTCTTCTGTGGAAACCCTCTCTAGAAGGTATGGTTGACCCTATAGGACATGTGTTGGATTCCAAGCAAACTAATGCCTTTCATTGTGGGGAACACCAAAACAGAATGAATGGCTATCATACTGCAATTCAGCTTCTGCTCAGGGCACTTGTCAGATTGTGCTGGCTCACCCAGATTCAATTACAGACAAGCTGGCTTCCAGGAAGATTCACCATGAAGTCCAAATCAGTTATGTCAGATGAAGGGTCAGTGGTGGAAAGCCAAGGCTGATGAATGGCAGGCAAATGCTGACAAGCACCGTATGTGCTGGTTTTATGATGGGCTCAAGGGGGTTTATAGACCAAGACAGAACATGACAATGCTGATCATAACCAGGAAAAAAAATGCACTGATCACAGATTGCCAAGGCATAAGGGCCCAACACTTTCAGGATTTGTTTATCAAAAGCACAACCACAAGTAGAAATGTGTTGCACTGACTTTTGAGGAGGGTTGGCTGAGCTACCAGTTATAACCAAATTAGCAATACAATAGCATCAATATAAGATGGTAAACAACATCATTTCTTGAAAAATAGTGTGAACTGCTAGGCTCTGCCTAAATGATTGCAGCATCTTTTTCTTTTTTTCTTGTCAGATTTGGGATGCAGGTATCACTCCACAATACTTCAAAGATAAATTCATCATCTAGAGATGGAAGGAGAAAAACCTCACCACTGGCCTTCACTAGCCAGGATCTTTCTCAGATTCTCCCCAATCATTTGTCCTTCCGTCTGACAAAGAGCAAAGTTCTGGACTGAATGAATGAAGGAAACCACAAAATGTTTTACACCTATTTTGCAGCTAAGCAAATGAAGGATAAATGTTCAAGTTTTGATAAATCTAAAATGGGGAGCTCAGCTGCACTTCTATCACTAAGCGAGAAAGTTTCAATCAGTTTTGAGATAACTCTAGCACTCAAACATACTGCACAGCAGAAAATGTGCCTCACCTTCTCCCTCTGACAAGAAAGGTTAAACAAGATTGTATCATTTAGGCCCAATCCTATTTGTATTATTTTATATGGCAGAGCTGGTTCAAAGTGACCTAACCTTACAATGAATATCCAGGTTTGCTTTTGAACTTCCATAAGCTTGTTTAACCTATCAGGTTAACACAATGCTTAACTGATGGAGAACGGATGCTCAGAACTTGCTACATATCAATTCTCTTTTCTACCATTCCCATATGCAGATCTAAACATCTGCCTGCTTAACTGTTCACGTTGCTTGTGAGAGTTTTGAAACTGTGCCAACTCTGAAAGTCTATTACATCCAGATCAAGCGTTCCACTAGACTGAAGATGCACAAACCTGTTTTGCCTACCACATTGTAAGTCAGGATGTAGTTTCAGAGCCAAATTTATCAGCTCAAGAAATTCTACTCCTGCTAAAGGAATATTCAGATACTTTCCTGAATACAGTAGTAAGACTAAGTGATGATTTCTTGCAACATGTTGATTCTATGCTCACAAAAGCACTAATAATGAAGATACAACTGATGGGTCAGGCACACTCTCCAGATGTGAATGCCTTACTATCTCTTTTATAGATCATGTTTAGCATGGAAAGAGGAAGCATGTTTGCCTAAGAAAGTGCAGCAAATACAGACAAAAGGAATGCTTGTGCAAGTGCTACTTACTGGCTAACCCTCTCAAGATCTTAACTGCAAATAGGTAGCAATGGAGTGGCAATATGAGGAAAGGCATAGGATGTTTGAACAGAAAGGACATGTCCTTGGACAGAAAAAAGGTGTAAAATAAAAGACACACAGCATCAAAACCAGAATGGCTCAAATAATGACCCTTGCTAACCAAAGGTATGCTTTGAAAAAACTTACAAATAGACCCAACGTGGTTAAAGATTCCCTTTACATCAGAAGTTTAAGAGTATTGTATTATGTGTTGATACAGTGCAATGAACTGATTTAAAAATCCAGATGTTCTCTCCCCACTCAGCATGTCTGTAACTGATAAGCTCACAGAACAATTCTGAAGGGCATCCTCATCAGCAACCTTTTCTTTTTTCCAGACACACTGACCTGACATCCCAGACTATGGCAGAAAATTCATAGAAACACTATGTACTTTTGCATACCTACATATTTTTTTTATGAATTGCAAACTTGATTTAGAGAAGGAAAACAGTTGATTTGTGAAACCTATAATTTAGGTATCACACACCAAATCCAAGATACAGGAATTAATGGAGTGATGCATTCTCAGTTTAGGAATCTATTCCTTTGTCTCAGCTGTCAGCTGTTAACCAACAGAAGCTGTCAACACACCTCTTCCATTTCAGTTCTATAGAACTGTCACATTGGGCTGGAGAGTCAGTTACTTCCAGAATTTAGAAAATATAAACCAAAATTTACTTAGTAAGTAGTATTATGTCTCTTAGGATCTGGTCCTTGTGTGGCTGCGCTTGTGTAAGTCTTTTTACACTCAGATTCTAGATGATGGTAGTTCAAAACCTAATTTAAGAAGCACAGCTGGGATAAGGTAATCACATATAAAGATGTTATCAACTCTAAACATTGCACCTAGAGCATGTCTGGAATGGGAATCCTCTCAAACACTTCTGAGTTCTGTGGGAGTAGCAATTTCATTATCAAAACCAACTGGCAATTTTCCTGCTTCCATAGATGCTTTTCATAGCAATGGTGATGACTTTGTCAGGGGCCACAGTCCCCTCTTGCTGACCTTTTCATCTGCCCTAGAACTGCACTCACCAACGGGTGAAACAAGGATTCTGACATTTATATCTACTGCACTCACCAGTGGATGAAACAAGGATTTTGACGTTTATATCTAGCAGTGAAGCAACATGGATTGCACATATCGGGCTACCGAGTCAAACAGAAAATTATCTCTTAATTTAGATATCACCTGCCCCAATCAGTATCATGAATCTTATATGACTGTATCCACCAGCAATGTGAGAACGGGTATGCAATGATGCTGAAAGTCTAGAAAATAAAGGCAGCAACTTTATATGAAAAACAGGTAGCACAAGAGAGACTCAACAATAATTGAAATCAGCCCTTAAGATAAGGACCAGCCGAAAATTCAAACTATACCTCTCACTACCCAGTTTTGAATTTGGTACCCTTCTTCAAATGTAGTTTTTATTTTTTAATATTGCTTGCCAATTCTTTGATTGTCCTCATTGTGGTTATAACATTACCATAGAGCTATTGCCATGGTGTATTCAATAGGAGACAAAGAAGGAAGTCCTATGGCAAATCTTAATTTTATAGCATTCCTACAAAATAATCTCAAGCTCACAGGCTCCAGGTGACTCTCAGATTGATTTTGTGCTGTCACATCCATGCACACCCACAGACTCTAGCACACTTCATAAATGAATTCAAAGGGTACAAGGCAACAGTCAAGCTTGGCAAGTTATGTAGCTTTCTAATTTTTTAGTTGTTTCCTAGTGTGTATGTTGTTATTACTATTATTGTTGTTGTTGTTGTTCCTGCTGCTGTTGTTATTGTAATTATAGTTGTTATTATTGCCTATCACTACTAAATCCTGATTCCCTGGTAATATTTACAGGCCACATTCAAACAGAGCTGTGCTGTGCTAGCCTCTATACACATTTGTAAGCAGCTCACCCTGGCCCAAAGGACATTGAACTAGAATTCTGGATCTTTCAAGGTTTGTCCTGTATTACCTTGGTTTCACATTTCACTTTGCTTTGGCTATTCCACCATTTTTCAAATCTTTCTGCTTATGCTACCTGTCAAGGAAATGTGCATTAGCCTTCAACAGGAAAAGGCTGTGTACCTGTAAGTGAAAAGCAATTAAGTTAATAATGAAAACAGTCAAGGTTTGTGTAGCTCTGTCAGAAAAATGAGAGGTTTATTATTAATGGTACATTGGTTGGGAAAGAGAAACGTTAACTCCTGTTTAGTTAACCTGTATATGCTTCGTACGCATTTTCCTTTTGTAAGAACTGGGGAATTAAACTGTATTAATAGATCCCTTTTAAGAGGGCAAGTTTGTGTGCACAAAACCTTTGACCCACCAATCAATATTCACTAGTCCCAACTACAGATTGATATAAATGGAGTGCAAGCTTTTTCTGTTGCAATGAGAGAGCACTTACAATTATGAGCTGTGAAGGTTTAAATAGGTTTACAGCAGGTGGAGGAGAGAATATGAACAAGTTCATCTATGAGATGCAGGAATAAGTATGCTTGAATTTTGTAGATTTGTGTCAAATAGGTCACAAAATACTCCTGCTGTGGGCCAACTGTGTACTTGAAGATCCTGGAAATGTGGATCCTAGGACTAACTTCTTAGGAACTGACTTGTCATTGCCATTCCCAGAATATTTTGCCCAGCATCCTTACCCCATAGCAACTTTATAGCACACTCTTGCTCCAGTTATTTTAGGTATAGCTCTGTGCTAATAAATTTAAACAGCTTTTGGCTCTGGAAGATAGCCTGCATCTGCTACACTGTTGTGGTGACTACAGGCCTCTGAGACATGTTTTCATTGCAAGAAACTTTCGGCTAGCAAAGGAAAGAATAGATCTATTGCCTGCCCCTTTCCTAGCTCTTTTTCAGGTTCCAGCAGTGGATGACGGCTAAGGGCTTGCTAGAGAGAAGGAGGAAAAGACGGAGGTACACCACTTACTGTATTTTTTACCACTGAAAAATCTCATGGATCTTACAGGAATTCTGAATGCAAGCCAGAGCAGTTTTGAAATCCCCTTGACTCATTGCAAGTCTCATAAGTATCAAGCTTTCTCAATAAAAACCAGTGCAAATATGGCCTAGAGCCACCCCTCCCTTCCGCACTTGATTTCCTTTCTGACTTCATTCTTGTACTGGCATAAAGAAACAGGGCCATGTTGGTGAAGTGTTTATTACAATCCATGACTACTTGAAATTAGAAGCGACTCATAAATAAAGTAGCACAGGCAGATTTGGGGTAAGCATATCTGATTTACAGACTACAATGCTATGCACAGAAATAGCCTTGATTAGTACTCATCTCAATTTAGTAGCTGCCTACTTACAGCACAGTTTATAAAGAGACTTTGCCTTCATTCGTTAGCTGCTCTGGTTTAGTACAATATTTGCTCCTTTATCACACATACCTTTAAGCAAAACTGCAGGGGAAAGTGATTAAATGCAATTGAAGCAGTGCCTTCTAAACAAAGATATACAGGATGTTCCCTCTGCTAACATAGCTGAAGGCCGTGATTATAATTTATAACAAAACAAATGCCCATATGCATGACATTACAAGCTCTGAACCATGATGTGCAGGTAATGAAACCGTACAATCCTTATTTATGCTATGAAACAAGCCGTTACTTTTATTGCAACTAGATAAACCTTTCTTCTGTTGCTGTATGCAGGTGCAGCGCACAGTGAGTCAAGCAGGATTTGCAAACGCACCACAGTGGCAGGTAAGGGCTGCTGACTTCAGTATGCACCTGATTTTTAAGACCTCATACTCACAGGAGATATCAAATTTTCCTAAATGCTTATAACCAAGCAGGGCAAACTGGTTTGAAAACATTTTATAAACAAAACACAGCCTTACAAGACATGTTTTTAACCTTCCTTTGCCCCATTTGGCCCACTAGTAAACTGGAAGAAAATGTTCGGTCTCCTTTGTAAAGCACTTTGAGTTCAATGGATACCAGGTGCTAAGTACTGCAATATTAACAAGGAGTTGCATTACTATAAATTCATTGCCATTAATAACCACAAAATCATTATTATGAAAAAAACGGTAGGAGAATTTTGGATTGGGTGCAGCCTATCCTGCTGCAATATCTTCTGATTATAGCTACTAAAAGGCATGGAAAGTTCCCTAGAAGGCCATCCCAGTTACTAGATTAGAGAAAATGTAGAAAGATTTTTGTCTCTGCATTGTAATCACAAAACACATGATTAGAGGAAAATAGGAAAAGTGTCAGTGCAGTAGGGTTTTCTTAGCTGCTTGGGAGTGGGAGCAGCTGCACGTTGGAACAGCCCCGAGGTCTCTGGGAGGCAGGCGGGCTCCATGCGCACTGATTTGCGCTGTGCAAGGAATAACTTTATACTCTTTTTGCAAGTCTTCAGCCAGAACCGTCTGCTTCCCCACAGCAGTGAAGAACGTTGTCTTGTGTTACTGTCCTTTAGTTTCAGCTCCATACCCTCCTATTACACCCTCATCCAACCCTATTTCTATGGCTGGCACTTTAATGAGAATTAAACCTACCAACACTTTTCTGATGTTCACTTTAATTTCAGTTTCTGCAGAACAGGTGTCATGAGGAATTAATACTATTGCATTTAGCAATTCAATTAATAAAAGTATATTAAAATTAAAGTAGTAATGAGTAAAAAAACTATTTAAGCCTTTAACAGTGTCAGAATTCCCAAATTTCAGTAAAAATATGCAACCCTAATGAATTAATATTAACCCTGGAGCCTAAGAAAAAAATTTGAATTCTTTGCCATCCAATCACAACTCTGCTCTCGGACTAACCCATTATTAATAATTTATCTTCTGGTGATGCAGGCTATTTTGTAATTTTATTTCATCAATTTCTAGTAGAGCAAAGATGACGTAGTTTGGTTCTGTTTTTCATCTCTAAAGACATGGGTAAATTATCTGTGGATGTAAAATTTGAGCTTATGACATCTAAATAAATCATTTTCCCCTGTAGAAGTAGCAGTAAACAGAAGTCATACTTTTATTGATCTTCACCTCACATTCCACACACTGGATCATAGCATTGGCATCCAGAATCTGAATGTAAAGTGCATATATTTTTTACCATTATGATTGTAGAGCCAAGCTTGAATTTACACAGAAACAAAGCATATGTCACAGTTACCTGTCAGCATATGTGGATGGTTTGAATAAAGCTCTAGAGGTGTCAGCTGCTCTACTCTTCTCCATGACAGCCAGGTAGACCCCACAACTCCGCAGCTGTACCATCTGTCAATTATCCAACATGCAAAATACAAAGATTTTTCTATGAGAATTGCTGTGCTCCCGGCATGATGTGATATGACTTCCTGCTAGACCTGCTAGATCAGCTTTCCATCTTTCAGGGAGAAAGGTTTGGAACAACTTGAGGATCAATTGGGAGGCAATGGAGCAGCCAGGAAGATGGCTCAGGAAGCAATCTACAAGTCATCACATATCTAAGAAAAAATGGGATTCTATGTTGGATTGCTCGAAGAGCAGAATTTTAGGAGACAAATCATAAAGTTCTTTTGCAAACCACTGAAGACAACCCAATCTGCAAAAAATATTGACTGACAGAAACTGTCCTTCATACCTTTTATGTCACCTACTATTCTCAAATACGGGACTGTAGATGTGCATGCTTTGGTGAGAGCAATAAGGAGTGAGAATGGCAAACACACCTAGCTAAGAGGACAATTTAAGAGAGTAAAACATTCTGGAACTTATGATATCTAAGGCAGGACTGAATGCTGCAGAATGTGATTCCATTTTGCCACAGCGCCTTCACTGAACTTAGTAGCTGCACATGAAAGGATCACAGGATCTGATTAATTTATGTATTCACTTCAAGATTTTTTAAAATTTAGGTAAAACCACATTGAGTGAAACTGTGAAAACACAACCCATTATGAAGTCCTAGTAGTGGTAAATACAAGTGGTGGAAGGTGTGTTTTGGAATATTTCTCCACATCCTCACACTTCTTTTGACTGTGGTGGTAAAAATATCTATGTGGAACAAAACCAAATTAATAGAAAAAACAGGATTTACAAAAATACTTCCCATTAAAGTTCAACATTTCCACAGTAAAGGAAATGTTTCATATACAATCATCTAGAATCCTTTCAGTAGAAAAGTTCCCATTCATAGTCATGGAAGCAAGACTGGATCCTGAATTATAGAGTACATTTGCATTCTTCATTTTAGTAATCATGCAAAGTTCAACTGTTTGGCTAGTGCTGACAAACAGCCATGAGAATGTGGTGACCAAACAGAAGCAATGCCAGGGAACACTGGCACATCATAGAAGATTAACATTGGTATGATACACAGCCAGCAAAACTGCCAGTTACTTCAGACTCCCTTCTCTTCCCCCCAAAAGGAAAAAGTCTTCTTAAATACTCAGGAAGGGAAAACAGGCTGGTAAGCCAAGCCACTTGAATCAAAGATCTCTGGAACCAGATTTTTAGCTACATAAAACAGCTGTCACATATCAAAGTCAAGACGTATTGAGGCAAGAAACACCCAAAGGGATAGTGTTTTAAGTACTGAAGAATGAAAGGTCCACAGACAACTGCATGTGCAGTGTATGTAATAGCACTTCTGAGCTGGGGGACCTGGATTCATGCACAAGTAATTCGTCAATCTAAAATGTAAGCAATGCTTCACCCTCGATCAGAGGCAGTGTACTTTCACAGGGCTTATCTTCTGTAAATATCTTGGGCCTTCAGTGAGATTTCCAGGGCACTATTTCCCTCAAAGCCGTTCAGTACTTCACCTATGCATCACACAGGAATTAGTTTTCTTAAGCAGCTTTATGATGACTGGTGCCATGACCTGACTCCAAAAAATTAATCCTATAGCCCTTTTTAACTTAATCCAACAAAAACCTACTCATCCCAACACGAACTCATGGATCATTTTCATATATACATTTATGCTAGTATAATTAGTATTATTAATATAAATTAAATGAGAACCCTATGATTTATTTTATACAGAATAGTGTTAGAATAATTAAAGCCAGCGAGCATTAGAACTTGTAGAAAATATCTTTGAATATTAAATCTGATGAAGGTCATAGCTGTTTTAAAAGTATATGATAAGAAAGAATTTGTTGATGAAAAAAAAATTTACTTTCTTTTTGTTTCATTTTACATAAGTAACTTTTATTTCCATATCCTTAAACACACATGTAGAGAATGGTTTATAAAATATCACAGTTAAATACCCCCAGGTGAAAATCCTTAACAGACATATGTTTCATTTCCTTAACCTAACTATATACCTGCATGTCTCCACTCAGCCACTACCTTTTCTGATAGAGACTAGTGTATGTTTTTACTACTGTGACAGAGACCTCCAGCAGATCACTACATCTCTGTGTCATTACAAACACCAAAGCGTGATAAGAAGTACCTGTTTTGCCCAGTATTGACTACCTACTCAGTGCACAGACTGTTGAGTTATTTTTCAGCTGTACCCTTCTTCCCTAGAGAAGCTGGAGAGCCACTTTTCCAGTGTCTCCATATCACATGCATACAAAAGACAAACTACTTTTATCTGGATTTTTTTCCTCATTTTTAAGGGACAACCATGCCTTCACCACCTATCCTTCCAATTACTGCTCATCATATAGACCCTTCCTTCTCCAAAACACCAGCTGAGGGCCACCTCCTACTTAAATGCCAGCAAGGGCAGTAAAAGTCAGGAGCCATGAGGAAAGATGAAGCTTCTTTACAGCACAGTATAATATCCTTAGCCACCTTCAACTTCAGCAAGCGCAAGGAACAATGTGGAAAATAAGCATTTATCCTAAATAAAAATTCAAATGTATCCAAGAAGTAAGAATTCACTGTTTATGCAGCTTGAGGATTTCCAAGTATTATTCTGTTCTGTCTGGCAAAAAGTCTAAAACTGGGCTCTAAATTTTATTCAAAATCCATTTCCATTTCACATTAATTCTTAAAGTAATAATGGATTTATTTTAATGGGTTTTCAGATAAATCATCACACAAAGATTTACTGCATTTTCTGTATAAGGTAAAGGCTGAGTTCTTCATTTAAACTCAAGTGCAGACCCTAACTATAAAATCACCACTAGTACTTCCGGAAATCCCCATGGACAGATTTACTGGTGTAGAAAACACATACTATTACACCAAAATTAACAGGGCCAAGAAAATTGTACCACAGCTGAAATAGCTTTCTGCATAAACTGTAGCATCTTTGTAAGAGGGGGAGCTAGAAGAGCCCTCTATCTCAAAGCTTTTGCTGAGAGAAAGGAAGATTAAGAAGTATGGTTACTTTAAACCCAAGGCAAGTTCAAATATCTAATAAGTGACATACCACAAGTACATAATAAGAAAGAGGGTTTCCTTGTCAAGTACTGTACAAAATAATAGCGGTGTTTATATTAGGGACAGGTACCTCTCAGCAAAAAAAGGTAGCAACTGATTACATAAATAGAAAACATTCATCTGAGAGATTAATTATTTTTGAAGCAGCAGCAGCAATGAACTGATTAATACATAGAGCTCTCTATCTCTATGTTTCTATAATGGTCACATTAAGTAAATTCCATTTCCCTGAAAATATTCAGACTTACTGAAAAGTCTTTAAGTACTTATAAATGTGTCAACAAAAGACAGGGAGGTAAGGGTTTCTAAGAGGTATTACTGCAATGTATATTTGATAATGAAATTTGCTGGTTAAATTAGCCAAAGTACAAAGATCTAATGGGCTTAGTCTATGATTCAAAAAGCACATATTTCCAGATGTAGCAAAGATATGATGGATGCTCTCTACAATGGAATATCACAACTAGCAAGGACAGAGATTAATTTACCTGTTTGCAAGTGAGATAGTTTTACAAATAATTTTAGCCATGAGCATGAACTCTTCTCTTTGACAAACCAATCCCAATTACCATATTCTCCTGTTGTAAAAAGAAAAAAAATCAGTCTTTTGTCTGGATCATTGCAACTTGTCAACATCAGGAATCCTGTACTGGATATTCACGGAAGGTCACTGATCACTTAAATCACAAGGTAGTGCTACTTTTCTGATCCCTAACTGGATTATTGAAACTAGAAAGTGATAAAGAGCAAACATGTCCATTCTGAACGTTTGGGTGCTTTCAATTTGTACTGAAATTAATTATATTTTAAGATTTGCAATTAAAGTGAGGATTCACAGACTTCTGGGAGCTGCTCCGAGTGCACACACTGGGAATTTTATATCCTCAAAATTAATATAAATCAAACTCAAAGCTTCTACTTACCAAAATCACTTCAAATCAATCTTGTTAATAGTTGGTTAGCCATACCAGCTAAACAGTTGCAACTCAGTGCTACCTATTACACTGGAGAGCAGAGCTGCCTGAAAGTGGAAATCAAAATCTCTAGGATTTAAAGATGCAGAACATTGGGGAAGCCATATGACCAGCACTCATTTATACACTCAGATTATATGACTAGTGGCTTATAAGGAATTATTCAAGTGTCAGAAATGTGCTGTGGGTTATTATGGTATGCTATTTTAATATGTATATCACTTTTGTCAGCTCAGAGCTCATTGTTTACGAAAAGGAAAAAAACCTAGTGTGATGTAGTAAAATGGTAATAGTATATTTATGCAAATGCATCCTTCTCATCAGACTTCTCACCAAACAAGATGAATTACAGTTCACTCTCAACTCGAGACAAATGATAAAATATCATTTAGGCAATTATATCAGTTATGCAATTAGTTTCACCTGAAGAACGAACCCAATCTAAAGGGAGGGTATGAAGTAGTGGAGGGCTCTGGGACAGGGTTTCTTTAAGTAAATACATCCCATATTTCTGTTGAGAATCACCTCACATTTCAGAGTTCTATATTAATATAAAATCATGAAAAAAATTGTAACACTTTACTGGTATGTTAATAGACTTCATCTTCCAAATAGGTGCCAGATTTATTTGTTCTTATGAAATGCAACAAGTCCTTTCAGATTCCCTCTGAACTGAAAAGAATTAATGTTCATTTCTGGAAGTGTGAGAAATTATGCTTTATCTGTATATATAGTATCTTCACAGATTCTAGTGTGAAATTAATACATCACCACTACATAAAATGTATAATTCATGAACTGATACCCAGTCAAATGTAGCAGCCATGAAAACTGAGGCATCTGCAAATCATCAGCATACATCTGGAAAACAACTGATGTCAACATTCCCATAAGAGTGGAATATGTTTTTTTTAAAAAGTAAACATTTTTCACTGCACCTACCTGTTATCTTTGCAATTTAAGACTTAAAAATTGAGAAAATATGTAGAAAATAAATTACAAATTTTTTTTGAGAACAGCCAACAAAATCATTATCATGAATAAATAGGAAGCAAATGAGTTGTTATAGATTACAGAAAACAAATAGCTGTATACCATGAATATAATTATGGCACTATCTCTTGGAGAATAGTTGGGACATATATTGAAACAATGATGTAGCTTATAAGTGTTCTGAGAGCAGAATATGGGAAATCTACAGTGAGCAAAATAGGAGCTAGTGAGACACAATATAGGCAGACCCTCACAAATTCACATTTACTTTGAGTCCTTCTTTGTCGTGGACCAGAGTGCAGAGGGAGAAGGATGCCCCCCCTGCACGTTAGACAGGTGATTGATCATAGACAGGGTCACCGAGGGCAGATTGCAGCGGTAGGAGAAGGGTGATCTGTTGGATGGATACAAAGCAGCAGCAGGAGCAGCAATACCTGCATTACACTCTTTTCTTCTAAAGTTTTTCAGACTTCACCTATATTGACAATTTCTAGGGGGGGGGGGGGGGGGGGGGGCGTTGCGCTTGCTACTTCTTTTCTAAATCTGCTGAAGTATGCTTTCTTTAGTCTCACACAGGATGAGTATTACTGTGTTGTGGGCACCTGCTAGATAGAAACTGGAGTAACATTGATACCACATGCCAAACACATTTATTTGAATTAGTCCATGCATTTATGATACATCATTGTAAGAATTTTCATCCAATTATTGGTCTGTATCAGGAATAATTAATTATGCAGTGTGAAGAATTATAAGTTAAAAAAAAAAGACATTTTAAACAAAAAAGAACCTTGATTATATATCCTAGGGGCTGCTGATGCTAAGAGCGCTACTGTTCTAGACAAAGTGTCAAAAATTAGGATCCTTGCTGAATTCCACTTGTTGGTTTATATTACTCAGTATTACAACCTTTCCTTCTCAGGTTTTACAGAATTTCATCCCAGATATTCAAATATTTTTTTCTGGTTGAATATTCCATTCATATATTTAAGTCATTTGCTCCCATCCCCTCCAAGTTTTTCTAATGATTTATTTAGATTTGTATAACTCTCCTAATCCTCAGAGTACTGTTAAGGCTTCCTCAAGATCTTGTTATTCATGGCAAGTGCTTCACTCTGACAATGAGACTGAATGATTGGCATCTACAACTCTAGGAGCTGGGAAGCTGGAAGCAGAATTGGAGGTGGGCTTTGGGACCAACCCCAAAGGAGAACATGTCTTGTCCTGCAGGCCCTAATAGCTCCTCAGTGGCAACCCCACCAGGGCTGAATCTAGAAAAACTGTATCCAGAAACAATCAGACCCAGAGTGGCACAGTGAAAACATGCAACGTTATATTTTAAAATGCAGTCTGAAAGACTGCTTTCTTCTGGGCAGATGCACAATCTTGACGTGAGGATGACTGAAGCCATGGAACACATGACTTGCACCACAGAAGCAAAAAAAGTAGTACATAAATTTGCGGATGAGCATTACTGACAGTAATTTAAATAATGCAAAGCCAGATATCCTGAATATAATCTTATAAACAACAACAAAAAAAATATCCAAAAAAAGCCAGAATCTGTACAACATATTTACCTGGAGAAGGAACTGAGTGGGTTTGAGAAAGAGTGTGTAATAGGTGCTTGGTGTCTGATGCAGTAGATATCACAGCCACAAACTGAAAATTGTGGAACAAAAATTCCTTGCATCTGTCATGCTGGAGTGCCAGTGTATAGATGTCACAGAAAGAAAAACAGGAAAAGCAAAATGCTTCTGGTTTTTGTAGGTCTTTACAGAGATATCTTTCACGTTTCAGCTCAGTGCCAATGGCCCCACATAACCATTCAAAATATGGCCTGAAAGGCAATTGACTTTGTTGACTGACCCTCAGAGTATTCCCCCAAAGCAGTCCTACTCATCCTTCAGAGAAAATGCTGACATGATTTGCAGCATCTTGCACAGAAGCCACAGGAGCCAGAGGCCTCATTCTTCTCTTAATCACCTAAGGCTACATCCAGAAAAACCCTTCTCATGTCCATTGAGCCTGATATCACTTTGCACACCAGCTGGCATCCACTATTCTAATGGCTTCAAGCAGCCCTAAAGCCTGTTAGCCAGGCACTGGCAAGCTGCCTTCCTTGCAGATTTTACATTACCCCACGAAACAGGACATTTCCAGTGCACCCTGAATGCGCTGCAGTCCCGAGCTGTCAGCACAGCTTCTGTGGACACTGGCAGAAAAATCACAGGAGATGAGTTTTCACTAGGAATTGCAGAGGAAGTTGGATGGCTTCAGGATACTTGTGGCATAAAAGACAGCCTTTACGCCACCCTCACATGCAGCCGTAAATGAGCGTCTGGCTCTTTGCACGGGACTGAAACATAAAAAGAATGTTTTAAAAGGATACAAGAGCAAAGAAGCATTTTGTACTGGCTTGTCCTGTTCTCCCCACTGTGATCTTGGCACATTGGCATGCTGGCCTTGACAGATGCAACGCATTTTTTGTTCCTTCACTCTCATTTTGCAGTGGTAGCACACACTACAAGAAACACTGCGAATGTATTAATTACTCTCAAATATCCAACTCCTCCTCAGAGCAAACAGATGTCCCACAAACTTGTCACTGAATGTGGCAGGATGTCTTTGCAAAGCAAGTTGTTTAGTTGCTTTTACTTATATTAAAGAATTAGCAGTAAAAGCTACATGTAAGGTTTGTGGAATAAGCAGGACTCGGTACCTTTAGGTAAAAAATAATTTACAAGGTATCTTTAATATCTTTAATTAAAAGATTTACATACAGTTTAATACCTTCCCATTTTTTCATATCTATCCAAGATCAGGTACTGATAAGGTCTTGGGAATCTTAATCCCAAGAAATGAAGAGACAAATATGCAAGATATTGAATTGATATACAACTTCACTCTTAAGAAAAAAGAAGACAGAACCTCTTGAAGTCTAGTCTGCTCCTCATTCAAGCCACCATGTCATAATAATCCCTTTACATAGCTTTGTCTTAAGAGACATTAGAATTATTTTTGGCCCCACACCTCTCTCGGGAAAGCTGTTCCAGAATTTTACTTCATCGGCAACTAAAAATGTCCTCCTAGTTTCCAAATTTAATTGTATTCATGATTGCTTTATACTCATTTGTCCTTCTGCCAATTTTAGTTTCAGCACTTCTTTTGCTTCCTCAGCCATTTCCCATACATGAGCTTGCAACTTATTACTCTCCAAATGCATGACCTTGCACCACATAGCAGTGAATTTCATTTGATTTCAACTACTCCAGGCCCTAAGTTCATCCAGTTCTTCCTACCTGACAAGCTGCTCCTATTCAGAGTTCTGTCATCTGTATGTTTTACGAGTACACATCTCCTTTCTGGGACAATGATATTAACAAAAATACCAAAAAAGAGGAGTCAGAAGACCAGTCCTTAAAAATTGTACTGCAGCCTACACCTTCAACTAAAACTTTCCCATGTCTCCTGTAGTTCTCAGACCTTTACATCGTTCTTTACTCACTTTGCAACTTTCTTTCTGATGAGCATTATCTCTAATTTCCCTGAAAGATGCCAAATCACATACACAACTACAGTCCAGCTATAAGAGTCCAATCACATTTTGTTATATAGAAAATGAGTTATCCTATCAAAGATGTCCCCATGGATTTATCCTCAACATATTCCACCAAATCAGTGCTGAGCAGTGGCCAAAAAGACAAGGTGCTGAAAGATTGTCTGCAAAAATGCCAGGTACTGTATTTTTTATCCAGCCCAGATCACCTTCATTGCTCATAATCCAAACCTCTATTAACAAATGTGACTTCAGTGCCAATGTTTGCCACTGCTGAGCTAAACCAAATTCCGCCATCACTTGGAACTGAGTAACTCTATCTCAGGAGCTACCCTGGGGCAGAGAACCTGCCCATCTCCCCTGTCTTTGGATTCACATTTTATCAAGGTGCAGCATATTCTGCAGTAATCAGAAAATTACATCTTTAGGAGAAAGCTCTGAAAAGAACAGAAAGTTCTGTCGGGGAAGGAACAAGGTAAATACGTGATCTTTTCTCCCAGGTTCTTAATGACGTTCATGAAGTATTGAGCCAATAAACACAGAGTCATGATGTCGCTGGTGTGTAGGACTATGAAGTTATCTCCGAACTACCCCAGCTTGATTTGTCCAAAGTACAGTTGTTTCTTCGGGATGCATCTTCCTGGCAATAATTTGGAAATACGGAGGGAGGAGGTGATAATGAAATGTCATGTTACTGTATACAGTGATTGGCATCTCAAATTCTTCTGCTCTGTGGCACAGTTCCCTGAGCTGAGAAAATGCTCCATCTCTAAAATCACTCTGGTCTATATCCCAAGCTTCTACGCAAGCCAGGGGTAACACAATGGAAGTTGTGTTGAGAGACTGAAAAACTTTTCCTGTTGTAGCAATTCTCTAAAGCCTATTTGTCTACAGCTACCATGCATTTGGCTTTATTCATAACACTTAATGATGAAAGCATGCAAACTATACTAGCAGAGTTCTGCTAAAACTTTATGAAAGCCCAAATCATCAGTGCACACAAAAGCATGGTGCACTTCCACCTTAGCAATGCATACTGGGTAGAAGTAAATAAATGTACCTCTCCACAAACTATCCTCTATGAGAGTAGCTGCTCCTCCACAGGTAACCCACAGTACTTAGTCCATTCATTTCAAACAAAAGTTAGAGTAATTCAAGTTATGCTGATTTTTTTCTTTAAGAGGAATCAGTTAAAGTCATATAGAATTCATTCTTTGGAAGGGAGCAATGTATTTAAGTCATATTGTCTACTACAAAGTCTCTGCAAGCAAGCGTATGGACTTATAAAAGGCATGTCACATTCATTTTGGTAGGCATGGGTTTGTTCATGCTCTCATCATGACAGAAGAATTTGTCAGCTCCCTCATAGAAATGCACAGAAACATCTGTTTTAACTTGTTTAAAACAAATCTAGTATGAAATTATCTAAGGCATGGCCCCTGTCCTTTCCACTCTGCTTACAACAGAAAATAGAGTTGAGTGTGTCTGGAAAAGGAACACAACTTTAATCTTACCCTCATTAGGGTTTTGGATAACCAGCTACTTAGTCATAACACAGCAAATATAATATTGATTTATATTTTAGGTCAAAGATATAAATAAAAGGCCATAGTCAGTCAAATTCCAGAATACACTATATTACACAGAAATGTAAGACATTAAGTCAAGTATGCCCTGCAAGCACTCAAAATCTTTCTCTCAAAATTTGTGACATTTTTTAGCCTTACTTCATATGGAATATCCTAAGACATTAAGTTCCTACAAGTTTAATGAAAATCAACAGCAGGGTGGAGAACAGGTGTTATTAATGTAGCCATTAGTGAAAGGTCAGAAGAATTAAGCCACTATTCATTTTCTTTGGCAGCGTCCAGGCTAATATACACTTACTGGCTGTCCACTCAGCACATGCTTTCTTTTCTGGCTGATGAGCAGAAAAAGCACATAGAGGACTTAGGACATCTGGGAGCTCTGCGCTGGGGGAACAGGAGTTTTAGGAACAGAAAAACCAGCTGAGGTACAGGGTAAGTGACAAGAGATGTAGGAATGTGAAAATATTATAGAAGAAAAAGGAAAGACAAGTGGGGTGGTTCCTTTAAGGGGGTCACAAGAGACAGAGAAAGTTGAGGTTGTTAGACTAGAGGAACTTAGGGGATGAATCTGCATGAAATCTGTCTTTGTGAAAACTTTTGCTCACAGAACAATTTCATAAAGCCAAAATAGAGAATGCTGTATGGAATCCAGTGTCTCAGCCCAAAGGAGATCCTTGAAAACTGCAGATGCTTTTCATTTCTCAAAATTTGCATTTGGGTTTGTAGGTTTAGCTGTATTCCAAATGTGCAAAGAGTTTTATCTGAAAGTACTTGTATTTCAACAAAACCCAACATTAATTAAAAAAGATTAATTTAAGAGATATCACAACAGAGGCATTTATATGCAGTCCATACATGAGAAACCTTAAACCCTAACAACATGAAAAATAAATAAATGAAAAAACAGTATCACAACACTAAGCAAATATCTGACAAGTTGGATGAGCAACATCAAGCTATATATTTACTTCTTTTTCTATCTTGTCAGTAAAAAAAAAAAAAAAGTGGAAAGAAAGCCAAAAAAAACCCCACAGAACAAATAAGAGCTGTCTTTATCCTGTCTCAGCACAAAAGAACACAGGAAATGTCAGAATAGAAGAGACTGTTTTGACCCATCGCAACCAATATCTTGCCTTCAAATGCTTCATGCTACTTCAGAGGAAATACTCTGTGGCATTCTCTTTCATTGTACAAACTGTGTGATGGAGGGATGAAGAAATTCCGCTGCGAGTCCAGATGGTTGTCCATTTTAACCCTGAATCATGAGGCTGCTTGCAAAATTGCAAGTTTTATTCCTGTCTAAGCAAGTTACTAAAACTTTTTAGGCATGATAAAATATCTGCCTCAAGAATGTCCCAATAATAGCAAATTACAGTGGTTAAAATTTTATTGTATACATATACATCACAATCAAACTGATAAAGACCATCAGTTCATTTCAGAGGCTAAATCCTCTGCAGTACTGAGACTAGCATGGCGACAGTTTTATTCTGAGAATAGCATGAAGATGGTTTCATTTCAGACTGAGAATGCTATCATCCGATTTACAGTGGCTGTTGTGCTGAGTCCATAATACAAGAAATGTAGAATGATTTCTTAAGAAATCATTGGCAACTTAATTGTATTATAAAAATCAATAGTTTATCATTTAATGGCTTTACTGGACAGAGAGGAGTGGCAATCCTATTTAAAGTTCCCACCAGTCATCCAGAGGCTGTTTTTCTTGAATCCTTTCAAAAATTAGCTGAACCAGAGGTGTGAACAAACTATAAAAGACATTAGACAAAATCTCCTTCTACACTGTAAGGTTGAAACAAAACAACCAATAGATCCGTATAGTTTGGAATGTTTGAAGACTGTACTTACTATAAAGCACAGCAGCAGGTGCAAAGAGCACTTTTTCCACTTTAATATAACATGCCAAACTTAAGCACAGATTGCTTCAATACTAAGCAAACCATGGCAGGTTTTAATTTTTTCTGTACATTTTCATAATTATTACATAACTTTAATGAACTGCTCTGAAGGAATTAAAGTCATTAGCACACATACTGCATAAAGCTGATGGGTCTTTCAATTAAATAAATTTACTGGTTTTTTTCAGACGTTATCACATTTATTTTATCTGTAACAGACACCAGTTGCCCCCTATTAAACCAAACAAAGCAAAGAAGAGGAACAAATTAATACTCTCCAGCTCTGTGCTGGTTGTCTTTCTACGTCTGAGAATACTGGCTAACTGGTTAGGCATTCTCAATAAATATGTCTTCATAATTTTCAGGGTTTAAATGCCTGCTCTGAACTGAAATTTGGCCAACTGATCACATGGGTGGATTCCCATAAAGCCTGACAAGACATAAGTAGCCAATTTTCCAGTTCCAAGTATTACTGTCTGAGCATTCAGTGCTTTCTGGAGAGGTGCAGTATATTTATTTCACAGAAAGAATATGCTTTTTTGCATGCTTCATGAAAAGAATTATTCTGGTGATAGCAGGATACTAATGCCTTTGCTTTCATGTCAGCACTGTCCAGTGTGGTGTAAAGAAAAGAAAGATGCAGAAGGAATGCCTCCAGAGCTTTCCCATCCCTACTGCAGCTGCCTCCAGCCCCTTAACAGTCCCTTTGACCATGGCCCTCCCTGGAGTCCCCTTCCAAGTTTGAGCAGCAAGACTGCAAAGCACTGAGAGAAAACTTGATGAAAGTCTAATCTTGGAAGTACACACCACGGAAATTGGCACAACTATGCTTTTTCATAACTATCTGCAATCCTTAAACAAGGATTCTAGAGAACCTCTGTTGAGGTATTTGTGGGGCTTAGGAAAACAGGTTATGAACTGATTCTCAAATTAATGTGTTTACCCAAAAACTGTATTCTCCAAATTGCTGTTTTCCAAATCAAAGGTGTTACTCCATCCTTCTAAAATAAAAGCCTTAAACTGTTGGAGAGATTATACATATGCACCTCTCAGAGAAATTATTCTGTTCTACAAGATCAAATAGAGACAGCCAGGATAACTAATGAATTCCACTATTTTATTTATTTGAACAGTATTTGTATCAGAAGACCAACATACAAATAGAAATGAGACAAAATTCAGAGTTCATGTACATGGCTGAAGGAGGAAGCATTTTGCTGGAAAAATTTCAGGGATCCACAAATGGTAGTGAATACAAAGGTGACCATGCAGTTAAATTACGTTCCATGACATAATCTTGGCAAACATGTTCCTAGGGAGGCCACTGGCTGAGGAGGAATGCTCAAAGGAAATGGAGATTGGCCTGGCACTGGGGCAAATATGCCTCAGCTCCACAGCAGCTGTTACCAAGTGAAGGCTAAGCAGGCAGCAAGGCACACCCTGTCTCCCTTCCCTGTAAGTCAAGTATGGCAAGAAGGATCTACAGAAAATTTCATAGGATGCCTGTGTGTCTTCTTTCTTACCTAATCATTATTTATAAGTTATATAGCTCTCAAAACATAACATGGCATTTTACAAAATACAGTATGAACTATAAAGAAAGAGATTTCCAGAGTACATGAACTGCCTAAAAAGGCATAAACCAAACCAATTCAGAATACAATACAGAACAGACTGGCAAAAACCAGGCTATGTCTGTGGAGGTCCTTTAAAAATGGCTGGATTTATTATCACACATCAAATATCTAGTACACACTGAATACTCCCGTAAATTAAATCACTTCAGTTCCCAGCATGACGCTACTAGCATTTTGGTATTTTAATATAAGACAGGACACGTAACTGCACCTTGTGTTTAGGGCACTTATGAGAAGAAGGGATGCCCATATGTTCCAATTTCCTACTCCAAGATACAGAAAAAATCTCTTCACTTTAATATGTTGCACTATGTAAAGGGTTAAGTTCAGAACACAGAAGAGTTGTGTTAGAAGATAAACATATATGAGTTCTCACAGTTTTCCTCAAATTATTACCCAAGCACTTGCTGAACCTTTCCAGGCCCTTAGTAGAGGTACACTGCACTGTGGCCTAAAATGTTTAGCCAAATTAAAATACATAACCCAGCAGCTCAGGTACCAACAGCAGCCAATCTACGGGTACTATCTTAAAGAAGTCACTGTAACAAACCTCTTGACTGCCTGATCATTACTTTTACAGTGTTCCCCACATTACCATAATTCCAAATCAGACCCTGGAAGTACAATGGTCTCAGGCCATAGATGGGCCAAATTTAATGACACAAGATTCCTGACTAGTTTTACATGACCTGCAATTTTTGAGTCATAGTGTCTATAACAAATGATATGGTTTTTTCTGTAAGACTGGAAAAAACAGAGGGAAAAAACTTCCCTTCACAGTATGTCTAAAACCAGTTTTCTCCAGCAGCTGGCAAGGGGACTTGTGCAGCCCAGTTCTGCCCTGAGCACGCCAGTAGCTGATTCTCATTACACTCACAGCTGGCTACTTCATATACCTTTATAACTTTAGGCTCTTCAGCCTGAATCTCAGTTTTTAACTGGAATTTCTTAACTCCTCAGGCCTTAGCATAACTCCTGTCACAAAGGATTCAGGCTTTTTAGATACAGAGTTATATGTAACAAATTTCCAGATGACATCAGGTTAAACTGTAAATGAACTATGCAGTTTTTGTTGGCTACAGAACTCCACAACAGCTTTTTAACCTTTCTTTTGCTATCATAATCTCTCTTTTGTCCTTGTTCTATTAACTGTTTTTATTTAATAACCTGTAGCTTAGTTTTAGCATTATTGTTTTCCTTATCTTCAATAACTAAGAACTCTAATCAGTGTAATGATAAAACTACACTGGATATGATATCTTTGAAAATCCCAAGGCAAAATCAGAAAGCTAAATAAATCTTACAATTGATTTAACTCATTCCTTTCATTGGCAAAACCAGGACTACCTTTCAGGAGCAAGAGCAAGGAAAGTGAAGAGGGTGATGTTGGGCCGAAACATGGCAGGACCCAGGGATGGCTCGGCATTTTCAGTTCATGTATTTCATCAAGCTGTGATGGGTTACAGGGTTCTTAGTAATTGTTCTTTGTAGAAACATTAAGACGCACTTTGAGGAAGAAAATGGTATTCCATTACTTTTTTTGTGAAAAGGCTACAAAGTTTCACAAAGAAATACTGTGATCAAAAAAGCGGTCACTTAAGGAAAGATCTTCTTTGACTAATATCTCATAAAAACCAAGATCAAACTGGTTCCCCATGACCTTCTTCCCAGAGGATTTTGAAGCTATCAGAAGGTGTTTGCTTATTCTTGACAGTGATGTTAAACTAACGGGGCCATCCTTCTCATTTCCACATCTTAGAGAAAAACAGCAGCTTTGCCAGTCCATTGTAATTCCTTAAAAACCAAGGACTTTGATGTGGCTGCTCTGTCTCTCACCTTCCTACATCCTTCTCAAAGAAACCACGTTACACGATGAAGCCTTAAAGAGTAAACGACAAACGTGTTTCCGGAGTTGAGTTCTCAGCAACGTTTGCACTGGAAACACCTTCACAGGCCCTGGTGACAGAGCACCGTTCACATGGCCACCCTCCGCCCTGGGAGCCCCGCGGGACGCCCTGCGAGGGGGCCAGCACCGCCTTCTGTGATAGGTTTGGCCGGGCTTTATTCACTTAGAGCCAGGGAGGCCCGCGGGCAGCCCGGCCACCGCCAGGAGATCACCACCCCCCTCACCCTCCGAAGAGCCGCCAGCGATGGAACACGAACTGACGGACAAACGCGCGGCTACACCCAGCTACGCCCGCCCGCCACGACTGAGCGATCGAGCCACGCCCCGTGCGCCGCCATTTTAAACGGTTCCCGCCCCACCTCCTCCCCTCCGCCTCAGGGTGAGCTCTCAGCCCGCCCCTCCGTAGGTGCGGCCTCGTCCCCGGCCACCTTCGCTCAGGTGAGACCCGGCAGGGGCCTCGGCTCCCCGGGCTGAGCGGCCCTGGCTCTCCGTGGCGAGCGGTGGGGCCGCGGCGGAGCGGGTGGGCCGCGGCGGCCGGACCAGCCCCGGCGGCGGAGGGGCGGGAGCTGGCCCAGCGCTGGGGGACGTGGCCTTGCCGCTGTTGTGGCGCAGGGTGGCGGGTTTGCGGAGATGCTGGGTCTTGAATCGTGGTGTCAAAACGTGTTATGATCAAATTTTTTACAAACGTGAAAAGCCCGATTTTATTTTTTTTCCTTAATTCTGCAACTTGTACGTAAATGCTGGCTGTGCTAGTTTTCACATAGGAACACCAGTAGTCTTGGTTATAGTTTATTAATGGTCTTTCAGCCCATTTCTTATGTTAACTTGTATTTTGAGAAAATATATGGCAGTGTTACAAACCCAGCTTTAAATATTCAATATGTGGAATTCATTTGTCTAGAAGATACTAAAACCCTTCATCTGTGATGAACTGCTTTCTCTGGTGTGTCCCAGCCTACCATAAATCAGCACTGGCTTTGGGCCCATGATGGTGAGTTATATGTATTAATGGTCTTGGATCTAAACCCATGTTCCCTGCCAAAAGTAGTGTATTTGTGACATTTTTCAGTGTAAATTAATAGTAGGTACAAATTGACATTATTTTGCTTCACGCTTTTGATTTTAGAATAGAAAATATTAAATAAACACAGCTTTTTCAGCATTAGCATGTTGATCAGAAAAATGTACTCATACCTTTGAGTCAAGGGGCTAAGCATGACTACAAAGGCTTTTAGGACCCGGTGAGTCTGTCTGTCCCTGTTTGTGTTGGGGTTAGAACAGTGCTCAGTATTAAGTAATTTAAAGAATCCTGAATGTCTGTTTGCATTTACTGTTTGTGGAATGCTCTTTTGCTTGTAACTTACCAGCAACCATTATTTGACGCATGAGGCTAAATAAACACAAAATATTATTGAAATATTTGAATATGTAACATTCTAGTCTGGAAGAAAGATGTCCTGTGACAGGGATGTTTTTGCAGGGCTCTAAGCGGTTGAAAGTGCATGAAAGGATTTAGAGGGCTTTTTGGACTGCTATGTTTTTTTTTGGTGTGGGGAACATTGTAAAACTAATGATCAAAGTCAGTGCACAAATCAAGACCTCACAAGGTAAATCTTGATGGGAATCTATTTTTCCAAAGATAAATATCTTTCATTGTCATTTAGCTTTATAAACTACATTCTTGGTGGTTTGTCATTGACTGACACTTTAAGCCTGTATTTTCAGTTGGACAGATGTACTAAAGTACATGGTTCAGGGCAATAAAGGAAATGTTTGATCTGAGGCTGAAAAATGAGAGAACTGCTACTTTATGGCATTCTATAAAGATATAATAAAATATCTATTTATTTGACAAATATGAGAAAAATTGAGGATTTATATTTCAAGATGCTGTTGATTTTTCTCAAGTAGTCCCTCTGGATTTTAAGTACTCTTGATTTTTAGAATTTCTGGAGAGGCTAGGAAGAGAGAAGATGAAAAGGGGAAAAACATTGCAACTATCATTTTCCAGACCGTTCTCTTTTGTTTTTAAGCATAGGTTACTATAACTAAAGACAATGATACGTCGTGCATAATGAAAGCACATTCTTAATATTATTTCAGTAACTACATGACAAATATGTCATTCACTTCATGTTTTTAGTAGCTACCAACCTTAATAGCAAAGGTAACTTCCAGTCTTCATTTGTAGTAAGTTAATGGAATTTGGGAAGTTACAAGTAAGCAACATATGAGCAAAAATGTATTGCAGTGTCACTTAGATTTCACTGAAATTTCACAGATGTGTTTACAGTAATCAGCTTTCTAATATGAATGAGTTGTCCTAATACAAATGCTTACAGACTTTGAGTCTAGTTTACCCTTCACTAAAGTTAGGAAGAGCCATCTTGCTATGAATTTGATAGTTACAAGGGTCATCAGTTCTGAGTCTGTATAAAATATGTTCTGCAAATTAGTAAATAGCATAGCTTGCCTATTTGTATGTCTTTTTTTTTAAAAAGAGATCTGCACTCATGACAAATTTTAGGAGTGAAATTGTTAGAGTGAACTTTCACAATTTGAAGTCTTCTAGTGATAGTATGAGATTTTTAGTTCTTCAATAAGTGTTCATCATCCCACAGTTTTTTGCATTTCTCTTTACTGCCACATACTTGTTATCTCTTAATGTATTTCTCTACCCTTTCTGTAATCCATTATGAAAGTCTTTAATTATTTGAGCATCTTTTCTTAAGTATATCATTTGAATGAGAACTTTTCAGTTCAGACACGTGCTTCCTCCACTTAAATTTAAGAATTAATTAGTAGCAGTAGTTTTTTGTGTGATATAAGTGTGTATCTTCATGGTGTTTTGCCAGTGCACATATGTCCTTTGTGTGCTCAGAGCCAACTGAGAACTTTTTCCATACAATACAGTGTGGAGATAAATTAGTGATGTCAAGCCAAAGCTAAGAAGCACTGCTGAGAGGCAAAGTGTATTAGCACAGTATTGAATCCATATTAATATATTAGTATGGCTTCCACTCACCTTGCACTTTATACAGAGCTATTTGCATCTTCCTTTAAAGCCCTGCGTGATGCGCCATCAGTGGACTGGCTCTAAGGAAAGCCAGGTACATTTGAGAAAACAGCAAAGAAAACAAAGTGTTACTTTCTGTGTCTTGCATGTTATTCTGACTACAGCAGTGTCTGCAAATGCTGTAGCTGTCCACCTTGCTAAGTAGCTTTAGCCTTTCCATCCTGAAAGTTGGTATGGTAATGAAGGTGAAATTTGGCTTCTACATACTATGCACTAAACATTTGTTCTAAAATATATAGTATGATTATAGTCAGCAGAAGGCTTCAGACTAGAATATTAGTAGTAATCTCTGACAGAGATGAGTTATTCTTATCAATCTCAGAATTTATACTTTTCCTATAGTGACTCTTATATCAGGATCCTTCACGTTTATTTAGTCTTAATATTTTTCCCTGAGATGTAATAAGGCATAATAGAACTGTAAAATACATGAGGGTTGTGTTAGGTGCATGATGCTTGGCAGATCTGGAACTGATTTTTTTAAAGCAAAAGTGAGTGAAATGGCATTGCTGCAAGGAAAAAGTGGTGTCTTCCTTCACGCCCTCCTTCACTTAATAATAATAAAAAAAACCCCTGTGGGATGGTGAAATCCTTAGTCCTAGAAGGGCAAGTGCCTTGCTGTGTGAGTAACAGTTACACACTCATTGTAAATATGTACTGTAGGAGAGTATGACTTCTGTTTTTCACTACTGATCCTTCACATTTAGCTCTGGCAAAGTGAATCAAAATAGTAGGTCACTCTGAGATTAGTTCCGCGGTGCTATTACTTCTCACTAAGACGTGAGTCATGCAATTTTGAGTAGTTCTGGCCTGTTTAAAGCCTGTAGATAATAGCAGACAAAAAAGTGAATCAACAGTGATTCTGAAAGCAATTGCTTTGTATGTAAAGGGAATATATATAGAGAAGGAAGAAATAATACAATGGCTTTAGAAGTGTGTTTTTAAAAGGTATTTCTAAAATATCTAGTTCATAATTTAGAATAGTTCAATATAGCTATTAATGTAGTCATTCTTAACAAAACAGTTATGCCAACTGAACAAGTGGGAAATTTGTATAGAAAATTATCTAAAATGCAGATGAATGCAACTGGTGTGTTAGATGTGTAGTGACAGTAGTAAAGTAATACGAACAGAATACTAATTACAGTTTTGATAGCTTTGTTACAAATGCTATGGTTTCTAAACTTTGTTTTCCTTATAATCAGAAAGTTTAAAATGAACTAATGTTTCAGGCAACAGCATGGAATAAATTTCTAACATCGGATTTTTTTTCAATTTTAATTTACAGACAATTAAAAAATATAATTATCTTAATCAGCAACAATTATTTTGTGGTTAAACATTAACAGATTTCATCACATTTTCCTAAATGCATGATGATATTCTTTTTAAAATAGAATGTTACCGTAATGGTTTGTATGTACATTGTTCATGAACTTATCCATATTGACACTGAATTTCTAGTTCATTCAGTCATATCTTTTTTATAACAGTTTTCAGTTTTTGTTAGTTTCTGATTGTAAGAACTAAACTGTTCTTTATGAGAAGCTATAGTTATATTCTCCTGGTCAGCATATTGTTCTTATCTATTAAGAAAATGGTTTCAGGCTAAAAAAAAAAATCCAGTAATTAAAAATAATTTAGTTCTTTAACTGGTCTGTGCCTGAACTGAAGCAATGAACATGAACAAAGCATATCAAACAAACGAGAGGCAGAGTCTTGTGAAAGGATTTTTCTGTGAGTTGATGAGCTCTTTCAGTTTCCACAGCGAAGGTGCATGTTGTCTCTATTGACTGGTTCTACCTGGAGAATTTGGAGATTGCAGCTACTTCTTATGTTCAGGGTCTTCTCTGTTGTCTGAGCGTGTGACCAGAGTATCAGGTTCACTTTCTGGTGACTTCAGGTGAAATTGCAGATGCTCAGCATGATCAGAGAGGGATGTGGGAGGTTTCCAGTATCAGTCCCTTCACTTTCTACTGTTCTGATTCTCCAACTCCAGACAAGTCTTAATTCACAATGACTTTAGCAGCCCTCAAATAACTGAAGTGCTTCATTCAAGTCTTAGACTAATCATCCTCAAAGATTGCTGAATGTGAAAGAAGATAATTTGTCTTGGAAGTCTCTGCCAGATATCTCTAGATGGAGTGGTTTCTGTTGCAGCTGTTCCGTATGTTTTTCTTTTTCTATGTGAAATGTTAAGCTCCTCTTTAATGGAGCCTAATATTTTCCAGTGGGCACTTGATAACAAAGAAAAATAAAAATGTGTATTAAAGATGATTTTCAAGCACTTTTAAAGCATGACAAAGCCTTCATTGTTAAAAATAAGGGCTGATATAAAATTACTAGTTTTACTTGGAATGTAAGGAGAGGCAGCTCTGAATACTAGATACATGAAGAGAATGTTTTCCAAGACAGCATCAGTATTAATACTTTTTGATCTTAATTCTTTTGTGGTGGCATTCTGATGCAGTTGATATATGTTCTGTACTTATGAAAAGTATTTAATAATAGTATTCTTATCTTTTAAAATATAGTTAGTGTTTCATTACAGGGTTTTTAATGTCAAATGCTATATAAAGTTTTTTGTTTGCTTGTTTTTTCAGTGTGAGTGTCTTTACTGACTGAGAATCTGAAATTATTTTTTTCCTGTGAAAGCTGGAAAATGTTCAAAAATCAGTATCAGGTAAAATAGAAATAGTTTTGGTTTTTACCCTCTTTCATTTCACCTCTGAGAGAACTCAATTAAAATGCCTTATTCTGGGGGCAGAAAGTCCAGATACAGAAATGTTTTGGAATGTTTCATTGTTCAGTATTTTTATAGAAATGTTATTAAATAGCGGGTAGTTGCTGATGTGGTCAGGTGTAGTGACACCATGTTGGTGTCCATTCTAATGGATTTTTGTCTGGTGTGCCTTCACTTGTGGGCCAAGGAAGGCACTCCATCTGCTCCCACCCAGTCATGGAAGCAGGCCCAACTCTTAAGGTATAGTCAGAAAAGGAGGGTTGGTTTATTCTCTTGATCCAGCGCAGGGTTGTGACAACACCAGTCACATAACTCACAAACCTTATTATCCCTTTTACTGATTCCTAGCCTGCCTTTGTACCATGCTTTGCCTCCCTTTCTCTGCACCAGTCCCCTCCTGAGACAGCAGCCCACCACTAATTAGTTTTTCCTCACTGGTCCCAGATGTGCTACATCTGTATGCAAAATTGATATTTCTCATGCTGGTAACTAGGCTATCTCAGCTTTATATGGTATTTCCAACACCATTGCCTAGGTTCTGTTGGCTTTGCAGGATTGTGCTCCACAAAAGATGCCCTATGCTCCCCTCCAATTGATTGTGGATTTTGATAGTTTCTTGCTTAACTCCCCCTTGGCCATCCTCCACAGTGCTAAGTAACTTTTGTCAGCTTCTCCCATCAGCGTCTGTTCAACATTTTCTCAGGTTCTCTGTGTCCTGTTCAGTTAGTTTAACCTCAAATCAGGGCCTACTCAAGGGCTGTGGTATTAACAAAATGTGTTTGTAAATATGGGAGAAAAAGCTACTTGCTTGTTAAGATTTGCTACAAGCACATACAGTTGGTGGTTAAGAATCTTCTTACCTTTCTGAGAGCTTGACCCTGTAGTTCAAGTATGTCAGATAACTTTCAAATTGATAGTATGCCATATTTTGAAATAGTTTTATCCACTATAAATTTAAAAAATATTTTACAAGTGCAGTTTATGGAATGCCATTTTGAATCTCATTAGAAGTTAGTAAGCCTAGGCACTGAGGTTAGCCATGTGACTGGAAGCTGCCAGGTGTGGGTGGGCAAAGGAAAATACCTGATTCTTATATGGTGCAGCGTTGATGTTCTCTGAAAGCATGATTTGAAGAGCATTTATTTTGCTGACAAGACTGCTTGCCCC
Organism: Phalacrocorax carbo; assembly: GCF_963921805.1. Classification (NCBI taxonomy): domain Eukaryota; kingdom Metazoa; phylum Chordata; class Aves; order Suliformes; family Phalacrocoracidae; genus Phalacrocorax; species Phalacrocorax carbo. The sequence continues at coordinate 10,803,619 of NC_087518.1, forward strand.
TCTTTCTCCTTCTGACTTGCGTACAATTGTTTGGGCAGCTGAGCATAAAGAGAATTGGGGAGTGCAGGGAAGTAGAATGAGAAGGGAGCGGCAGAGTTGTAATGATTGATTAGGTCAACCGTGTTGCTGAAAAAATGCTAATCACGTAGGCTGAGTACATCAGATGTCACATTTTTTGTGACATCAAATGGGAAAAATATTGAAGCAAAAAATTCCTTCAGCAGAGGTGATAAAGCCTACCTCCCAAGAGCCTAGGGTTAGATTCTTTAATGTCTAATAGGGCACATACTCTGTATAAGAAGCCTTTACCTGGCAGGGGCATTCATAATCTTTTTCCAGTGTGTATTCTCTGATGTCTCATGAAGGCTGAAGCGTGAGTACAGCCCTTACCTTTTTATAGTGATACTGGTAGGATCAGATCTACTACGAGGTCACTTAAGTCAGCCCAGAAAAGATAGTAAATTTTTGTGTTTCCCAGATTGTTTGGTCAAATCAGGCTGGAATTTGGTAACTAGTAGAAAAATTACTGGGAATTGTCTTTGACATACTCACGTATGTAGACAGCCAAAAATATTCACATACGCAGCTAGATTGTGTAAACTTCATTTCCATAGGAAATCAGACAACATCCAATCTGCAACAGTTTTTATATTTTTAGCAGTATGTTTTAAAACTCACTTCATTTGGTGAGTTGTAGAAAAAAACAATATCCAAATATAAATTACTAATATCCTGCATGGTTTTAGAATTTTTACAATAATGTTGCTTTTTAGAGAATGACATAAGTAAAATAATTTAAAATATTCCATTATATTCCTTCAATTTTATGTTCGGAACCTCTAGTAAAGCCAAATATTGACTATATGACAGTATACATTGTCTATATATATATTGTCTGTATTGTATATATTGACTATATACAAGATATATTGACAAATATTGACTATATTAAGTAGTCTAGAAGCTGCTATTAATATTCTGCTGTCTGACTGATCATCAGGCTGTTACCACAGCCAGTATTACTGTGGGGAGGGCTTGTTCTTATGTACCCATCTTGGCTGTTGATGAATCAGTGCTGAATATTTGGTTGGATGATGTATCCTTAAACCATTTCATCATAGGGTGGCCCATTTGTTGAAATATTCAGTGCTCAAGGCAAGAACCCAGGAGCAAAATGGAAGATTTTTGGCAATCCATCAGCTATATGGAAAGTAAGTTTTTAAAGAAACTTATAAAACCTAGAGTATAAAACAGAAAAATGTGAATGAAACTTAAAATTAGAAGGTAATGAGGGCTTTGACCTGACAGTGGAGCTGTCACTTGCAGTTCTGTCATTATGACAGACTAAATGACTACTTAAATTAGTTCTTTATGCCTGCTTGCAGACTAGGTTGGTAACAGTGTAATTTTATAGCTTAAATATTTAGAAAGTAATTCCACTATTCTGATAAGTCGTGGATAGAGTTGGGCCCATTGGATCATGAGTCCTGTTTGTCAGCATTGTTTGTTCATAAAACATGCAAGTAAAGAACATATTTCTATGGATTATATTATTACCATCATATTTGAATTATTGTCATACTTGCTGTGCTGTCTGCCATTTGTAATTTAAAAAAAATAGCTTTGCTTGTGAGTAACATGGCTGGTTGTAAGGAGAATAATTCTATCAGGGTGCTTATGTTCATTGCTCCTTTTTGTAGGAATATGATAAAGAAGTAAAAGGCTTTGTTTTTGTACTTGAAGGAAGCAGTCAAATAAACAAAATGCAGCTACCAAAGGGAACTAGACAAACTTGTAAGTATCAAAGAATTAAATATCCATGATGTTCTGATTATTAAATCAATATTATATTGGAATGTAAAACTTACATTATTCTCCCTTACTTTGGGCATAATTCAGCATTAGCAAAGTGGTTTTTTACTAGCTTTTAAGCAGGTCAGTTACAAATAAGTAAAAGGTATAGAAATGCTGTAGGGAGGATCCTTGTTAATACATGTTGTCCTTGTGCTGCGAGGTTCACTTCTGTACCTGATTCTGCTACAGACTGATGTCTGGCAAATAACTTCTGACTTCATTCAGCACTTACAAAAGTCAATTCTATTGACATTGCAGAATGTGAAATAGGTTCCTGTCACCTTTATCATTTGACTTTTTAAAGTATTTTTACTTTTATGTATCAAATCAGCGCTAGCAGTACAAGGAAGTTTTACCCAAATTTCAGCTGTGTTTATGTAATCAGTCTTTCATGGGTAGTATGGAGTGTTTTCCCAGGTTGTCTATTACTTGCACCAGAATAAACCAGAATCAAAGCAGTCTATGTTTCTCGGGGCATACAGTAATCATCATAATTTATGCCTTAAACTCCACTGCAGGGTATTGTACCTTATAAGGCTTGTGGTAATGAATTGAGTTGGTTTAGAATTAAGTGCTTGCTTTTGAAGAAAAATTGAGATGGTGATTTTAGTCAAATGAAACAGGCATCTTCTAGTATACTTCTCATGCAGGGTATGTAATTACAAACTAGTTTTTTCAAACAAACAGAAAAAATAAGAAATTGTATAGTCTGGTCATGCACGAAGGCCTTGAAGATTAATCTACTTTTTATTAAAGAAATCTGCTATTCTATTCATTGTAATAAATATTAGTCTGATGTATCTTTCTGAGAAATCCAACTTTAATTTTTTTCATTGCCAATGTTACAATAAACTATTACAGCCTAAAATGAGGACTGAGAGTTAGTGTTGTAGACTCACTGCAAAGAATAGTTTGGTTTTAAATTTACTTTAGCTAGTGCTGCAATACTACAGTTAACTTTCCATCTGTAACCATTATGTCTTCCTCTGTCTCTCTTCCTCTTTTGAGGTGTGTGTACCTCACGTTAAAGTATTTCATTTGTCAAGTATACAGTCTTCCAGTTGTACTGTAATCTTTGAATACTCTTCCAGCATGAATGACATATATACAAATATAATTTGAAATTTCAAAAGTGTCATTTGACCCATGAAAGAAGGAAGTTCTGAACTGGCATTCTTTAGAAGAGGAGCTAGTGTTGCTGTGAGTCTTGTTAAGTCAGTGAAGAGTAGTCTGTACCCTCCCTGATGGAATAACTAAGAAAACACATACAGTTCAATTCAGACAGCTTTGTACTACCTGTTTTCTCTTGATAGGGAGCTACCTGAATCCCAAAAGACTTCATGCGTTCATCTCCTCAGTTAAACTCCTTTGCTATTGTTCTGAAAATTAGAAGCTTCCACTGAGCATTATTGTCATGATCTGGATTGCATTTTCACCCAAGTGCTTTTTGAAGTTGTTTAAGGTGTACATTGTCACATATGTGAGCACAAGTTTCATATGACTGTAAGATAATCTTAATAGGAAAGTATTACTTTATTTTATAAGTCATATGGGATATTTGGTGTCTACATGCTCTTGGAACACAATGTAGAACTCTAAGTAAAAAAAAGTTTCCTTTTATTTTCATGAGAGTTCCACCAAAGCCACAGATGGGACTCTTAAAACAACACTTTTATTGCAGTTAGAATTGGTTTTCTTCAGGTTTTCTTAGTGTTCATATGTTGTGTGAACCTTGGGAAATAGTGTTGCAGGAGCATAGATGTATGGTACAAAATTGAAATGCTTGATGGTGAAATGTGCATCTGCACGCACACAGCACATGTATTTCTTTTTCCTTGTTCTAGTGGGACTGATCCAGCCATTTCTGACACTTCAGATTTTTGTGCCAGTGGGACAAGACTTCTCAACTGAGTTACTGTAAGATGCATAAAATTTCCTTGAATACTTAATGTAAAGTGAATGCATGACTGCAGTCATTAATTGTGGTGGCAGATTTCGCATTAAATCATGGTGACTTATCAAGTCAATAAGAAGTAATTAAGTTAATAAGATCATCATTTCTTGGATGTTTTAAATACTGAAATACCTTTGAAGACAGAACAAAATCTAAAAATCATGAATGAAGATGGTGAAAAATCTGAAGAAATAAGACATGGATTTATCAAATGTGAAAATACTGGCTCATGAGGGTCTCCTGAAAAATTCATAAGAGGTTTATAAATAACTGTTCCATGGCCCTTTGTTTCAGGGCAAAAAAGTAGTACGTGTTCTAATAAATGGGGGAGGAAGAAACCCAAACAAACAAATGGTAAAATGCTAGAACAACAAATGGGGTTCTTGATTGGAATAATTATGTCTACAGCCTAAGGAAAGAGAGGTACAGCTGAAACAGGTTTTTTCATTGTTTCGATGTGGAATGATTTAATAGAGTTTTAAACTTAGGCAATTGTCAGACTTTGGACAACATTTTCCCCTCTAATGGCACCAGCTGTTTATAATCAGCACAACCCACTCAGCTTTGTAGCCAGTAAAACACCTAAGATTTGGATTAACAAAAGAAATATTATGCCACTAGAAACCCTGCAAGAAAAGATGGGTTGAATGATATGCAATTAAACTGAGTAAAGTCAATGCAGAATTTTTTTGTCTTTCTGCAACTTTGCATTCATCTGTACCTATAGGCGTCATCTTTTCTTGATTGTCTGGAGTAAGGGGGAACAACTCTTGTACGTTTAAGTCAAAGAGGACAATCATTCCAGCTATACTGTAGTAGAGAAACAGTGTTCATTATAATGTGAATAATCTATTTAAAACAGCACACCATCCTAATTTCATTATTTTGCTGGCTAATTCTGTTACCTGCTGTGCCATCACATAAGCAGAGTAATCTTGGAATACTTTGTTATTTTAACGCAGAATATGCTAGTGTGAATTGAGTCATATTTATTAAAATTCCTCAGTGGATTTATAACAATACATGCAGTTATTTTAGTCTCAGTGGTTTGTGAGTTAGTGGGCATTTATAACCTACTTCCTGTTGGTAACATGCATTCCACTGTGGCATGCTTATTCTGACATGATTTTAGAATGTGAACATTGAGAAATTACTCGGAGGATAATAAATTAACTTATTTAGTGCAAACCTTCAGCAGAGAATATTTTTGATTTTCCATGGGGCATGGAGATTTGAGAGAGAACAGTGGGTTCAAAATAGTTGTTTTAAAGACAGCTTTGACTCTGCATCTATGTCTTGGTGCAGAAAATAATAACATTTTATTAAGTTGAAGAGAGAAACTGTTGGCAGGAAAGTGGGTAGTTGTTGAACAGACCAGAAAACTGCAGGTTTTCAAGCAGCTTCCCTTCCTCTTTAATTTCTCTTCCTATCACAGCCTTCATACATTTTCTGTTATGTTTTCCTTTCAAGGTAGTTATTTTTATTTCTAATTTTGAATAAAATCTAAGCAAAAAAAAATTAAGGTATCTGTAACTTAAGTGTACACAACTCTAAAGCCACCCTTTTTCCTGTGACATGAAGAGCTTCTTTGTATGTCAAATCACACTGAACTTCCTGAGTGTAGTTCTGGTTATGCATTCTGCTCCTATGGTTTTTAATTGCCACATTACTTCTAAAAGCATGTGACAAAAGGGACAAAACAAACAGGATATGACATGTAGTAAACAAAACCAAGTGCATAGATTTGCTCCTCATAAGCATTCTGTAGATAGTTGGCAGACACTATAGAAAATCTGAATTCCCATACCTGTCACTATAGTGTCATGCTGAGATGGGTTCCTCTGGGTACTTGCCACCCATCTATCTCTCTTTACAACAACCTCTTCTCCACTTTTCTTCTACTAATTTTATTTTTTCATCACTTGCTTTTTTTGATAAGAGCTCTAATTTTCTACTGCTTCTTCTACCTTTCTTTGCCCTTTCTCTTTCCAGCTCGTATCTAGACTTTCAAGCTTTCTCATCTTTTTCTTGCTACTTCCTGTTCCCACCATTACTATGTCCCTCTTATATCTATGTATAATTACTCCTATAGTGTATACCTCTATAAATGTACATACATGTATTTTGCATTTGCTGTGTGTATATAGTTGATGTAAACATATATTACTATATTTACTATACTTGAATAGTTACAACTGGTATTTTCACTTTCTTTTTCTCTTTTCATCAACTTTCCTGATTCTAAATTAGTATTATCAGAGAGCTTGATACAAATCCTGATTCTTTCTGGTTTCCTTATGTGCAATGATTTCAGTGTCTGTAGTAATCTCATTTAGTACGTTTTGATAGACTTCTAACAAAAGAACAGTTGTTTAAGTCAGTGTCTGTTTCATTACTTAATTACTTATGTTAAAATCAAATGATTGTTATTCTGATAATTACATAAGTTCATCAATGCCTTCAGAGTAACTGGAGCTACTTAAAGGTATATATGCCCAAAAAGTAAAATCTCGTTTGTTCCCCACTTAGTGCAACTGTATGCACAATTTAATAAAAGGTCTTTAAAAATAAATGTAATACTAAGTTTTGTATTAGAAATCAACTGTAACTTATTGATGTACCTGTAAACTCCTTCAAGACTTGCAAAATAGACAGTGTATTTTATCCTAGCAGGCTCATGATAACCCAGTAAATAATGAAGACAGGTCCTTCTTGCTTCATGTAACTGCCATTCAGTTCTTTCCACTTCAGATGTTTTGATAGGAATCTCTTGCTTGTTTGTGGACAGAATATTGATTGTGCTGGTGCTTCGTGGAGTTTAATGTTAGAAGATGGTCTCTTACATAATCTGACTACTTACTACAGAATCTTTGAGTAGCTTCAAGTGGAAATTAATAGCATACAAAGCCATCAAAATAACTTTGTGCAAAAAAACACTTTGGCAAGTTTTGTAATAGCTGCACATGATGCTTTATGATAAATTTCTTCCCCTCCATTCTGCATAGAGATGGAAATATGAATTTAGTTTGAGCCTTATCCTCTTTTGCATTCTGTTCAGTGATTGATCTGATCAGCAAACAGGAATTTCAAGGCCATCCATCACTGCTGACATCAGCTGAGCTAAACCTAACTTGCTGCTATCAACTAGTCATGCAGGATTCCTATCATAACTACTGTTTTAGCTGTTTTGCCTTTTCTTTGGAAGAAATTTAAGTAGAATTTCAGATACTTTAAGTGGCATGATTAGATGAGTGTTACCACATTAACAATCAATGTATTGATCTGCCTAAAAAAAAAGTGTAAAATAGATTGTAGATGAAAAATGTGGTGAGGCATAATAAAATCACAACTAAGCTAGAGAGCATGTAATTTATGCAGCCTTTTTGAAGCAAATAATAGCAAAGCTGTTAGTAATGCTGGATATAGCTGTCAGTTGTGAATGTAGTAGCCAGTTGTTAAATCTTCAGTATTATGGATTTTGCTAACTTTCTGAAAAAGCAATAGTAGTTCAATGTTTGAAAAAATATTTGTGTGTAAAAGAAAACAGCATCTGGCTTGTGTTGGCATTCTTGGATCTAATTCCTGATACATGGACATGTGCAGCTGCTATCACTTCTATTTGGTATTTTGTCAAGCACAAGAACATTCTTAATACTGTAATGCCAGTCATTGTCAACCCTTGTTTTTGATATGTTTATTTTTGATGTTAGGTATCACACGAAATGAGTACATCATGTTTTACAGCAAATAAGTAGAGCTGCTGATGTGAGCAAATAGACCTTCAAATTGTACCATAGCCTCCAAAAAAAGTAGAGTGGTCTGAGGTATGAATAAGGATCAGAAGCTCTATTTCTGGTTATGTACTGAACTATTATGTAGCCTTGTATGAGTCCCTGTAAGTTGCTCAGCCTTTTTTTCCCCCCAGTTCTCTCATACAAGTTATGAAAGTAATATTAATTCATTTATTTTGAAAGTATGTTAGAGTGTTAACTAACTCATTGTTATATGATACTTTAAAATATACAAAGTGATAAAAGTGGGAATGATAGTAAATTTTAACATCTGGTGGTTGATCATGTACATTTTCATTGATATGCAGGCTAGTGAGTGCTGATAGGATAATACTTCAAATACTAAATCTGTACTATCACTAAATAGAGGCTAGTTTAGGGAGACAATGTTTTTGATGAAAAAGACGTTTCCCAGGTTTGCATTCGGGCATCCAGACAGAACAGAAGATAGTTACATGTTAGTTTGAACACATTTTCCTGTTAGGTGATCCACAAGGTTGGTGGCAGAACCGGATATGGTACTTACCAATCCATGCTCTTAAGTTATGTCATCTGTCTCAATGATGGCCAGCTTCATGGTGCTTCGAATTACTTGTTTAAATCTTTTGATGGTAAACAGTTATAAATCACATGTGGCATACTTTGTAAAGTTGGAGGTTTGAGATTTCTGTGACATGAAAACCTGCACAGCAGTAATACACACTGTTAGTGACAGCTGCTTTTCCATCAGTCCTGCTTCCATAGCCTAGAACTTGGTGCCCGATATTAATGTGCCATGGGACTCTGTTGTTGCCACTTCCTAGAATTACTCCCTGCTTTACGGACCATCTTGCTACCATGAACGTGCTGAGGATTGCAGCATGGTTGCTCATTTACTTTAAGAGTAACTATGTCTCTTTATTTTTCATAATATTTCAGTGGTTTTTAAGGCTCAGCTGGCAAAGTGCTTATGAACAGGTTTGCTCAGTTAGTATCCCACAGTTAATAGTTAGATGAGCTTTGCTTGCCATGAACCTTCACCAGCTCCAGAAGGCATCAGCGCTTGTTATATTCTGAGGAGAGCATGCAATATTTTAGAAGCATTTATATTAATAAGGAATTATTTTTCTGATAAAGAGACTAATCTTAGAATATGTACTGTAGTCGATTATTTTGTCAGAGATGGGCAGCTTTATAACCTTATTTATGTTTCAGTTAAAAATAATTATTGCAGGAAAACAGGGTGAAAGCCTGATATCTGCTGTCAAAAAACATACGTACTAGTAAGTTTCACTTTAAAATATGAAATGATTTGTTGAAAGTTATATCCTATAGTGTGAAATACAAATACTCTGCTTTTTCAGCAAGTTCTTTGCAGTTCTTGTGGCAGGTAGTTCACTTGAGTTCATGTTATTTCAGGATTTGTACATCTTTCCTTGTACTTCATAGCCATTTCATTTGAAACGGTGACAGAGAACGTTTTTATTTTAGTATATCCAATTATGAAACCGGAGATAATTAACTGATCACATCTGCGCAAATAGTTCAGTAGATATCCAAATGTTTTCTCTGTCCTATTGTCACTTTGCAAGATTTTGTCATCTATTTCTGATCCTGTTATTAGAGAAGAAATGGAATTAGGAGTGAGTACAAACATCATCCAAAACTTAGATTATCTTCTCTGTCATAAAGAAGTTATCTGTTTGCATTCTTTGCAAATCTATCATCAATTAAGACTTATGTTTAATTTTCCAGTTTACTGTTGGGTAAAATAAAATATTACTGTATTTTAAGAGCTAAGAAAAAAAACTTTGAAGCCCAAATCTAATATTTCTCTGCGCTTGTTATAAATGTAAGCTTTGGTAGGAATAGTTTGGATACAGAACTGTTATGATGGAATGGAAGATCCTGTCCAGTTGCTAATAAAAATACCCTAAGTAGAGATCAATTCCCATTATAGTACTGCTTCATTCTGGGTAGCAACTTGGGGAAAAAAGTAAGAATGAAATTTGCCAGTGGTATCAGAATAAAAACTGTCCAGCTGGTACATAAATGTATAAAATTTATTCCACTTTTGCAAGACAGTCCAAAGTCTCCTCACCTGAACTCACCTGAAGGTTTTTGATACTTATTCTTCAGGACTATTGGAATAAATGCTGGGTATCTTTGTTTTAATCACATCAGATATGAAACCAAGTAACTAATTTGATTTCATTAGTCAGTGGAATTATTCCCACAGTTATTTTCTCCCACTGTTTGTAGTTTTTAAGATTTATTTTTTTTTTCCCCTTCTGTTTTTCTGACAGCCATGTGCTGACAGGAAAAATGTAAGGAAGGACTGTAACCATCACAGAATCAGATCATAGTTGCGGTTGGGAAGGACACAGCTAGAGCAGCTTGCCCAGGACTCTGTCCAGTTGGGTTTTGAATCTCTGCAAGGATGGATACTGTACAGTGTCTCTAGGCAACCTGTTCCACTGTTCAATCACACTTACAATAATTTTTTTAATGTTTAAACAAAATCTCTTGTATTTCAACTTGTGCACATCGCCTCTTATCCATTCTTTAGATACTTCTGAGGAGAGTCTGGCTCTGTTGTCTTTACTACTTCCCATAGGATATTTATGCATATTAGTGAGATCCCTCCCTTTAACCTTCTCAAGGCTAAACAGTCCTGGCTCCCTCAACCTCTCCTCCTAAGTCAGATGCTGTAGGCTCTTAATCATCTTCATTATCCTGTGCTGGACTCACACCAGTATGCCCATGTCTCATGTCACGGAGCTGAGCACTGGACCCAGTACTCTGGCTGTGGTCTTACCAGGGCTGACTAGAGGGGAAGAATCACCTCCCTGGACCTGCTGGCAATGCTCTTCCTAATGCAGCCCAGGATGCTCTTGGCCTTCTTTGCTGCAAAGGTGCTTTGCTGGCTCATGATCAGCTTGTCCGCCAGGTCCCTTTGGGCATTTTGTACAGAGCTGCTTTCCAGCCAGTCAGCCCTCAGACTGTACCGGTGCATAGGTACTTACAGTCTATAATTTAAAGTTATGACTTTGTATTTTAAATCTAGTTTGGTTTTGGTTTTTTGCTTGTTGAAATTCATTCGAATGAAGGCAGATGCTTGCTTTTTGTTCACATGTATTTTTTGCTAGGGAGAAGAATTTCAGAAAGCTTGGGAATAATCAAACACAGTTGGTAGGTATTAGCTTTTGAAAATTTGGCATTTTCCTGGTTCTCTTTGGAACGATATTGCAGAATTAGCATGGCCTGAAATCAGTTGTAGCTTATTTTCACTGAGCAGTGATGGTTTTGATCATACATAAATCTTAGTGGGTTTATAACAGAGATGCTCTTGATTTATTGAAAAAGCGGGAACTCTGTGGAGTTTCAAAAGATGGAGCATACCTGATAAGGTTTAAGAAGTTTTCTGTCAAAGTTTAGCTAGTTATGTATAGAGGAATCTGCGGGGGGGAAAGGGCTTAAAATGTCCACATTCCTAAAGTAGTTGTACTTGTTGATAAGAAATTTTATTGCAAGGCTTGTGAACAGTGCAATAGAATATAGATTGTTATTCCATACTTATTTTTTCAGACAATTGTTTCTGTAAATAATAGTTTATTACTTTCAAATTTTAATAACCATAACATACTAGCTAATAACATGCAGAGCTAATTTATTCATAGATACTGTAATAGCTTGAATTTATGTGAATTACATGCTATCATAATAGGTCATCATTTTAGCTTTGCTGACAGAGATAGATTAACATGAATAATTTATCCTGAAGACGCAGTGTGTTTTCTCTCAGATACAGAACAATAAAAATGTGAATCTTGATTAGCTTTACGAAACTTAGACAAACGTTTTAAAACTAGAATCAGGACATAGAAGCTAATTCGATTATGTACTTCTGACAGTATTTGAGTGTTTTTAAATGAAGACTCAAACTTTATTGAACAGATTTAGCTGGAGAGATTATTTGGAAATCTGATGTTTAGTAGCATGAGGCTTGCTCCTTGCATTTTTTGTGAAGCAGGAGTGAAATATAGAAAAGTTCTTAAGTATTGGGGCATGTTAAATTCCATAACTTACAAAGGAGATTAACTCATATTTGAAAGTAAACATGTTTTTAACTCTTCCAGTCATCACTCTCACTAGAGTACCAACACAGCATGGGTGGTAATTTAGGAAACAGATATCCCAATAAAGATATTCCATGAACAGGGTGTCCTGCTTCCAGATACAAAAAAGGATTAATGCATTTATAATAGAACTGATAACAAAATACGCAGTCCTAGTTTAAAATTGTTGCTAGTTATATTAGCCACTTGACAGAAAGATGGGTATTCTCTTCCTCCTAGTCAGGATAAATCTGCTACCTTTATTCTGCAAATATTTAATTTCTCATATTTCATGACTTCCATTGCTTCTGCAGCTGTAAAACCATTCAAAGTCTTCTCATCAATAACTTCATTGCTTGTTCAGTTAATCACTATAAAACATCAGGCACTGCAAAAGACTCTTTCCATTGTTGATCTTCTATTCCTGAGCTTGCACACACCCATATTTACTTTCTGCTTATTGAAGGAGTCTTTTTTTTTTTTCTTGGCCCTGGCACTTCTTCAGAAATATATACTTGTTCTTTTTCCTCCACAATTATCAAGATCACTAACCACTACCTAAAATGTTTGTTCCCTGACTGTCCCTTAACAGTTTAATTACCAGTTCATCCTCCCCAATGCATCTTTAGACCATCTAGACTTTCATGGAAGTTTTTTCTCTGCCCTTCTTGCGTCCATATATGTGAGTATCACTTGAAGGGTAGTAGTAAGTAGATCTTTCTTTTCCAGCAGTGTTTCAGTATTTCAGTGCGTATGCTCTGGGTGCACAGTGTGAGTCAGTTGCTCTCCTGAAAGGTATCAGTCAAGGACTTTGTGGTTTGTAGTGTTGGTTGAACAGATACAGATGCATACCAAATGTTCTTTTATCTCAGGAACTGAATATGTGCTCCACCCAGAACTTCTGATATTGAAACTCTTTTCCTTCAATGGCTATAGACTGTTTAATGTCTTTTCCAGAAGGTTCTTTTGTTGGATTCCCACTCCCTCCAGGTATTTTGTAGCTGTAAACAAGATTATTCTCAAGAGGGTAATTTCTTGTTTGTTCAGTTATTGAAGGGGAGAAGTCAGAATAAGTTTATCATATTTTTGTAAGAAAAAACCTTCTGTTAAAAACTATAAGTTCAAAATTTGTCAATGGACACATTTTACCAAGGTGAGAAAGAAATGAGGATGGTGGGGCTGAATTAAGCATCTGGAAACACTGAGGAAATTGCTCGCACCTGGAGATCCAGGTGGCTAAAAAGTTGAATGTTGTCATTTTCAGTTATATTGATGATAATCTCTTTATAGCATCTTTTGCGAAAGTTTAAATTAAAAAAATTAAATCCATCACATCCTGCTACAGTTAAAACAGAAGACTAGCATGGTATCTAATTCTGACTCTTAGAATCTGAATAGCCTACAAAGGTTGTGAACTGCTTGAAGGAGACGAGAAGTTTTGATTTGTCAGCAATGCAGGTAGAGGAGAGATCATGCTTCTCTGCTACTATGAGGCCTGTCTTTTCAAACTCCAATGGCAAAGCCAACCATGAGATTTCTGCCAGGTTAGTGCTTCAGTAAGGCACAGTAAAAAAAAGTAAGTAGGTTAATTAGAATATATGTTAGTTATAATTACGTTGAGGGTTTAAGGAGACTATCAATGTGGTATGAAAATCTACTTGAAGTCAACCCTTCAGAGTATCCTTTTGGTTGATTGGAAGCAGAGATAGTTAGTTTACCTTAATGTGACTGTTCACATCTAAGTAAATCTCATTCTTTAATTTGTGCAACTTAATTGTAGACACTTGCATTTGCATAGTGACCTTAGTCTAGAGTTATTAATCTTCAACCCTTTAAGGAAAGAAAGTGAAGTAATGGTGGAGCCACCCCTTCTCTTTTGCAGTTCAAAAAGATAAGGAGACAAAGATTGTCTATAAAGAATACTGCTGGCATGGTTGTGATCTGACATACAGCAATAGTGATTGTATATAAGAACAGAGTGCGGTACACAGTGACTCCAGGGTTTCCACCCTTGTGCAGCAGATGTCTCCATACAGATATTTTCTTGCATGTGAAGTTACCATTTTAGAGACAACATTAAGACTTCAGTTTATTCAAAAAGAAAATTCAGAGATAATGCCTCAAAGGTTCATCTGTTTCGAGATTTATTCTTGACGGGAGGTGTGGCTACTTACATTTCATGTTGCTTTTCTGGGGATACTTGCATACACATGATAGGATGTGCAGACATTGAAGAAAATGACATAATTTGACTGGATACCTACAGGCTGTCCTGTGCTCCTAGCTACTGAAGAGTAGGGCATGGCACTGTTACAGATGAGGAGTAAAGCAACTTACTTGAACAGGCAGCTGAATGCACATTGCAGTAAATACTCAATAATAGAAATATACAGAGAGGCAGATTCTGCAAAAACTTTTAAATTTAAATTGGAAAGATGGGAACTGTTTTCATACCTTTATTCTTACCTTAACTGGGTATGATCCTTTTAAGGAGACACAATTCTCATGTAGTTGGTCAAAATTAGGATATATGTTTCCTTGTATTTTTTCCAATCAGGTCTTTTTTTGGCAGACTTTCACCATGGGCTTGGTACAGTTGACAATCCTTTCCTAAATCTTGCCACTAGTGTTTAGATATTTTTAAATTAATAGGCAAAACAATTTCACTTGCTATTCTGACCCCAAGATGCTTTCACTCTCATTACTTCAAAAAGGGACCAGGGTAAAACCAGAAATACGATTACCTATTGGAACACTGTATCAATCTGTTTCTTAAAGGGAGAGTGTGGAGGGAGTCTAATGGCATAGACTTGATGATAATTGTTTTGTTACATTGTACAGGAAATTGAAGTATGAGGTTAGGAAATAGTTACCAGCTTTTTCACTGAAGCTTTTTCACTTCTGAATACTTAGTGACAAGTAAATTGAGGTCTGAGAAGAATGCTTAGTCACAGATTATGATAGTCCAAGTAACATACTTAATTTCTAACTAGAGAAGAGATGGTTTGAGTCTGATGCTGGGCCAGGTAACTTACAGTGGACCTGAATTTAGGTTCTTGACTCAGCTATAAAAATAAATATTTAAAAAATGAATTTACAATTAATATTTGTCCATTGTGTGTCCTTAAGCTTGTGACTTCTTTTAAAACATCCCAAATCTGGATGAGGTCTGATTGTACTAATTAATGCCTTAAACCAGTATTTTCCAGCCTGCATCTTTCTGGTGATAGGATAAAGTCTTCCAGGTAGTATTCAGCAACAGTTTGTATCTATAGACAGGAGCCAAGGCAGGAGGAGTCAATGTGGGAACACAGAACAAGCATGAAAGCAGAGGAGGACTGCTGAACAGGTGATTAAGAATGGTAGGGGAAGTGGAGATCATCTGGCGGGGGTCACTTCTCTTTCCGTGTATCGATCTCCTTTTGGCTGATCGCTTTGGGCCTGCGAATGGACAGGTTATCCTGCATTACCATTTACGTAAAGACGATAAAAACAGAATGATGAACAAAGTACATTTCTCAGGCTTGTTTCAGAAATATCATATTGCTTTCTCCTCAGACCAGAGCATACTCATCAGTCTGCCAAGCTCAGATTAGATACAATTTGTACAGTGAAGTCAACAGCTGTCACAAAAAGGAATATTTCCTTCATCAGATGTTGTAGCCTCTGAGGCTGGTGCTGCAGGATTTGTGTTGCGGTTGTAGTGTCTGCAAATGAACAGCTAGTGTAATTTTCTTTTGTAAGTGCAGTTACAGGCAGTCTTAACTTAGTGTAGCACAATACCTTTAGCTTAGTAGGCTGATGAAATGGTGTCCAGTCTGTACAGTTTTCCCCTTTTTTTAACTAGTCACTTCAGTCCAAGATCAAGAACATTCCCTTTCAAAATGCCCTAAAAGTAATTATTTTAACCAGTATCACTTTATCTTTGTTTAAATATGTATCTTGGATTTGTTGGAAATGATGGAGAGATGCTTTGTTTTGTTAAGTTTTAAGTTGCTAGGTAGTGAGTATTTTAACCGATCATATGATATGATTTTAAATAATGGAGTAAATCTTATCGTGATGATAGATGATGTCCTGGTGATAGTACTGAATAAATTACTGTCTTCTAGGACTTTAGAGATAAGAAAATTAGTAATTATGTATATTTTGGTTGGTGGATCAATTTAAGTAACATGGAATAAACAGAATCCTGTTTGTTTGATAGGGTTGTTAGTCAGGATTTTCATATGCCAAATAAAGTAAATGCATGATCCAGTGTGAACAAGAAAACTTAGATTTGTATTTTTAAAGGGCGTAATTCTTAGTAATTGGAATGAATGGTTTAAATGTGAGAAATACGGCTGTACTTAAGAGAGCTGTTACATATAGCAGGTGTAAACATAACCTTTTCCTTCTCTTTGTATATATGAAAGGACAGATTGTCTCAGAGTAGATAAATTCATGGAAAGAAAAACAAAGTGGAAAGAATAACAGCCAATGAACTAAAAAGAGCCAACAGAATTAGATGCAGGCATAAATAACTGCATTATAAGGGTAATCTGTTTAGATTCTTGAAAAGTAGGTACAAAACTTTCTGCGTATTAATACTCATTAGAGTACTTTGTACTGAACAAATTAAAAACTATTTTCCAGAATTATGTTTTTCTAAATGCTTTGGCACAGGTAGCCATGGTTCAGAGGAACATACCACCGTCCGTTAAAATAGAATTTACTCAATACTTGAAATGAGCTCATCTTTCTTTTATTTTCAAAACGAAGGATATTAAAATATTGATAGAAGTTTCTAGAATATATGTTATGAATATTAATGACCACTTCCAGAATGATTTTTGAAACATGTGAAGTTCTAAGAATAATGAAACTTTCACAGCAAATTATTCTTGATCAGTGAAGATATGAGGTCATTCTTCCAGTTGGAGAATTGATTGCAGATATGTCAATATCTTGTAGGGAGAGCTCAGGAATCACCACTTCTTTGTAACTGCTCATATTTGGAAAGTTTTTCTATTCTAGCAACCAGATTTGATGATTCTTTTTGCACCTGCCACCTGTATTGCTGCCTTTTTATGGATACTGTTTAATGGGACTTTGGTGTGTTTATTCCTTAATTCTCTCCAGAATAACATTATCAACAGAAAATTACAGTATATAAAAAGCTGGTTCTCCTCAACTTATTTGCTAGGTCTAGGTGACATATCAGTCTTCCTCATCTTGTATTTTGTAGAGATTTGATTGATTTTCACATAACTAAGTCTGTTTTTATGAGGGTAGAATACAGCGCTCTGGATTTCAGATGATCAAGACAGCCAGTTCAATAACATAGTATCTCCTATGAGATCAATTTGAGTAGCATGTAAAATAAAACATATGTGAAGTACAGACTGCTCCTGAATAAGGAAATGTAGGAATCAGCTGACCATTGCTATTCATTTGTTTTTCTATCTTTAAAATGGAGATGATGATGATACTATCTAATGCTTCTGAATCACGTCCTTTTTACGCAGAAAATGGCACTACCATTGCTAAATACTAATATGCTAACATACTAATAGTTAAGCTTTACCAGGGCATTCTGTCTGGATTTTGACCAGGATACAAAGACATTTCTATTAATAATAAATTGTATGGGAGTTGCTATTTGCTTAGAAACATCAATGAACACCTACTTTCATGTTTGGTAAACTTCCAGTTTAAGTCATTTATAAGGAGAAAAACACTTTCATTTTAAGAACAAGTGAGCCTGATAAACGAAGCATCCCTTCAACGGTCCAGCATAATTCTTCTCTAAGTTCATTTTAAGCCTTGAATTGAACATTAACAAATGGCTATAAATTATTATACATACAGAAGCAAACTGAATAGGTAATCTATGAAGACGAGTTTATCTGTACTCTTGGGTGGCTGCTACCATTTACTCGCAATCTCACTAGAGTTACCATTGTGAGGAGAATAGTCAATCAAAGTTGAAGATATAAAATAAAATTGAAAATTGAATTGAAAGGTAATTTTGCTTTCAAATGGTTTGCAAATGTAGATGTTAAGTGTGAAATGAATGCAGTTAATGACCATAGCTGGGAGAGTTATGCACCTGCTGATCACAGGAATATTATTATAAATGAGGTTGATTTTCCTGTTGACTGCCTCATTTTTCTCAACATGGTCTCATTACTTTTCTATCACATGTCTGACCCTTAGATATAAATACTCAAGCACAGACATAATAAAAATACATTAACTCCTATATAGATTTTTTTAATGCATCTTTGAAAATCAAGGTGTGTGATGCAGATGTTTCTTGCCTTTGTAGGTTTAATATAGGTCATGCTTTTTGATAACTGTAAAAATAAAAAAAGTTGAGTTTCACCACAAGTACGCTGTCATTTTACAAGTGAGAGTTATAATGTTCTATCATTGTCTGAATTATTTCAGAAGTTTCATCAGACCCTTGTTTTATTTTTATTTTCCAAGAAGCAATGCAACTGAAAAGTCTGAAAGTTACACCAACCTTCAAATAATTGCCTTTCTTCTCCCAGGAAATAAATTACTTTACAGAGTTTTAACACCATCTTCTTTCTCCAGTTTTGCCTGTTCTTCAAATGTTTTACCTTCTTTCACCTGTAGAATATAAATATTTTTGTTTTAAATTTATTTACAGAAACAAATTTTAAACTTCTTTTGGTGTGATTATAACTATACACCTAAGGCTTGCTGCTTCTTTACAGCATACATACCATCACAAAAAATCTTATTTTAGACTTGTATGACAGTCTGATATGAATGTGAGTATTTTTATTTAAATGAATTTGTTTTGTATTGCCATTTAGAATGTAACTGAGGGGTACATTTACTAATGGTCTTTTTATTGCTAAGATACTTAATATTTTTCAGGAGGGAGAATGAGAACTACTCATATAAAAATAATAAAATTTAAACACATTGTACTAACATTATCAAGTTGTTTGGAGATATGCATGACTTAAGTTTAGGCTCCTACTGCTTTGTCGTAGCGTTATTTAAAGCAACGTTCTCAACTGAGAATTATGCAGTTTGAGTTTGAGCAGAAATGGTATTTTTGTGTTTCAGCACTCAGGTTACTGCAGCTACCTGGTTCCTCAGCACAGTAGCTCAGCTCTACACATAACCAGGAGATGTAGGGGAGTCTCAAGCAACCACTGCTCCAGTTCTTTAAAGTGCTTTGGTGCCTCAGTTTCTTAGCACTTCTGAACACCAAGATGTAGAACAGAGTGGATAATTTCTGAAAACTACATCCACAGGTTGTTATCAAAGGGAATATGAGAAGCAAAGTGATGGACGGAACTAAGCCTTGATCTGGGGCACAGGCAGCCAACTTACTGATAATCTTAGGTGAATTATTTCACATCTTGCTAAAATTTCTTCAAAAGTAAGATCAAGCCCAGAATGCTAGCATTGTAAGACACTTTGAGGTGTTCTGGTGAAATCACTTTTCAAGTACTTGATGGTATTATTCATCCATCCATAAATGTATGTGTAGCTGATACCGAAATGGGCTATGTCAAATGATACCAGTGGCTTCCCCTGGCACTGTAGTGAAATTTGTGCCCTTGAAGTTGTGCTGGTTTTGGCTGAGAAGGGGTTAATTCTCCTCACTGTGGGGGGGCGGCTGCCTTTCCAGCTTCCCGCGCTCTGCCGCGTGGCGGGGGGGGGGGGGCTGGGAGGGGCAGGGCCACGGTGGCGGCGGCTGACCCCGACTGGCCAATGGCAGGTTCATTCCATACCGTGTGACACCGTGACCAATATATTGCGGGGGGGCAGCGCCAGCGCGGAGGCGGCGCGGCGTCGGGTCGGCGGGCGGCGCGCGGCTGCGGCGCGGGCGGTTCGTTCCGGCGGTTCGTTCCCCCTCTCCCCTCCCTTCCCCCTCCCCCGGGGCTTTGCGCCTCTCGTTGTTCTCCTTTACATTGCATTTCTACTGTTGTTTCTTTTAATTTTAATTATTAAACTGTTCTTATCCCAACCCACGAGCGTTACCCTTCTGATTCTCTCCCCCATCTACCGGTGGGGAGTGAGCGAGCGACTGTGTGGGGCTGAGCTGCCGCTAAACCACGACAGAAGTGCATGTGATTTGAGAGGAACTGCTAGTTTTTCAAAATGAAACATCTAGCAGACTCTTCCACTTTGTTTTGATTTGTCTACCCATGTTATGAGGTTAAAGAGCAGATTGTCTGCAAGGGAGAGGAAAGAACAAGTTCTGGAAAACTGATGAACTTTCTGTTTGCTTTGCATGATGGTTGAAATGACTATGAGGAAACAAGAAGGTGCTCATCTGGTTTTATCGCCTGTACTAGTAGAACCCTTTGTTTACGTACTTGCAGTATGTTTTGTACTGTCCTTGGTTGAACTCTCAAATTGCCAAAAATAACTAAAATATGTTACTTGCTCCGGAGTTAATACCCTCCTAAGTTGGCCTAAGAAATCATTTCAGGGTGTTTATCTGCACATTTTGGCTGACAACATTTCATTAGTTAAGCTACAAGTAGTCTTTACTAATGAAAAAGTGTTTTCGGTAATAAAAATTAAAAACTACAAGGCAGTCTCACAATTTTAAAGTAAAACCCAGCATTTAAATAAAACTATTATGAGTAATTCTTTTTAACAATGATAAGTAGGGACAGAAAGTTGTTTGTTCTATTTGTCGTCTTCTCAGAGGGGCTGCTAATTACAGAGAAATACCCATATGTTAGAAATAGGCTTGTTCAAAAATAATAGCTAAATTAATCATTATCTCCCCATACAGATTGCAGCCTTTAAAGTAATGTCTGTTCTCCTGTATAATAAGGTAGGACTGCTGGGGGATATCAAGGTTGATAACCTACCCCAATAGGCAGCCAAGCCACACACAGCTGCTGTCTTACTCCCCCACAGTGGCATGGGGGAGAGAATAACAATGGTAAAAGTACAAAAATTTGTGGGTCAACATAGACAGTTTAATAGGTAAAGCAAAAGCTCCATGCACAACCAAAACTAAATAAGGCATCTGCTGCTTCCCATCAGCAGGCAGGTGTTCAGCCATCTCCAGGAACGCAGGGCTTCATCATGCATAATGGTTAATTGGGAAGACAAACACCATAACTCTGAACTTCCCCCCTTCTTCCCCATAGCTTATATTGCTGAGCATGATGCTATATGGTATGGAACATCCCTTGGGTCAGCTGTCCCAGCTGTCTCCCCTCTCAGCTTCTTGTATACTCCCAGTCTGCTTGCTGGTGGGGTGGCTTGAGGAGCAGAAAAGGCCTTGACTCTGAGTAAGCCCTGTTCAGCAATAATTAAAATACCCCAATGTTATTAATGCTGTTTCCATCACACATCTAAAACATAGCCCTCTACAAACTCCTCTGAAGAAGTTAAACTCTATCCCAGCCAAAACCAATGCAGCTGCTCATAAGACTTGAAGGAAACAGAACTTTATAATAGAGCCTCTTTATCCATTTAAAGGAAAGCTAATCTTTGTGATCATGGCTGTGGTCTGAATCTGTTACAAATGTTCAAACTCAGTGTCCTTGATGTCATTGTGAGATGACCTGAATAGTGAGCAATAAACTTCTGAATTATAGTTCACATTTGAAGATATGGGCTCAGGAAGTAAAACAGACAGACGATGTGTTGTGTCTATCTTTAAGCTGACAAAGAGTCTATATGAAATGACAGAGGCATTTTTAGGAAAAGAAAGCAAATAATGTTTTTCTAGTTAGTAGGTGACAGCGTGTCCCAAGATAACACAAGCTTAAGGGGCAGAAACAAGTGTGATTATTAAAGGCTACTGGGTTCTCAGTTTGTACAAATTGAATTCTTTCATAGTCTGAAGGGCTATGGAAATCTGGCAAAGAGTGTAGACTGTTGAAATAAAATTAGCATGTAAAGTGATTTTATATATGCAGGAATATAGCCATGAAGTTTGAATTTGAGAAGGAAATCTCATTACTCATCTTGTAAAAGAAGTAATTCTCAAATTCCATATTTGCTATCACTGACATAATGGTTCTGCATATGAATAGGGTTTTTTTGATTGCCCAAAGATACTGGATTATTGAATTGACAGAGATCTGTTCCATTCTCTCCTGCTTTTTCTTTTATAGGATAACTGATTTAGGAAATATTAAAAGAAGATTGTATTTATCAACAGTCCACAAGGAGTTGTCTGTAACCCCTCTGCATGCGAAAATTCCTCTGCTTACGATCAAGCGTAAAATAGTAGGTACTTTGGGAATATTCCTTGAACTGTGGTTCAGCCCACTTTTTTTATCAGAAATATTTCATGTAAGTTTATAGACCTGTTAAAATTACTGTTTGGTTTAGAATTCAGTTCCTGATGATTCAAGGTATTTGTGTAAGTCCCCTCTACTGGATGGTGTCAGAACCACTTAATACTACTACTCTTCAACCCTTCTTCAAACATTAGGAGTTCATTCCCATTTTCCAAGATTAATGCTGTTTGCAATGTGTTTATCTCTCACTTCTGCTGTCTGTTCAGATTTTGTAAAGTTCTCTGTGTCCCTGATACTTCTTCAGTATAGTGCTCCTGTTCACGGGTACCTTCTCCTGTAGTGACTTTTTATTACATTCACTGGAGCTGCAGGTAGACTGTAGCTGATGGCTACTTTCATCTGATTCATGTTCTTCCAGATTTTTCATACATCTAAAACAATGTATATGTCAAACTGATGAAAATAAAACAATAGCCATCAGCTTCTCCCTGTTTCCCTCTCCCATGCCCAGCTATGACATATGGTAACAGCAGTCAGGAAACAAAACCTGATCGTTACTATACTACCTTGTAAAGACTCAAGTCTCAAATATGGCTTTAGAAAATTATTTGGAGGTGAGAATAGTTAGATTTCAAATATTTTAAAATATAAGTATGCAGTAACAGAACTAGGTAACAGTATACTAAGCAGCTGTGGATTTAAGGCTAGACAGGAGAGAATATTTTACAAAAACCTCTGAAGTTATGAATTCTTTTAAGATAGTTTAGGTGAAGGCAGCTGTGATAATTTTAGGTTTCAGGAGTTTTCTGCTTTGTGGGAAGAACTGGTTGGATATTTTTCAAATGAATATGCATTGGATCTTACCCCTGAAGTTGCCATTAACTCAAGATCCACTGAAATGAAATTATTTTTCTTCAGTATAATTTCAGTTAGTTGGTCTTGGTGTCAGGCTAGCACAAATGTTTCAGAATTAAAATTAGTTAGTATAGGCCAAGTTAAATTCCATCAGAATAAGAACTTCAGTTACGTGTTTTAGTTTAGATAATAAAACATTCATCAGAAATCTTTCTAAATGCTCTGATCAGTTATAATGACAAAATATTTTAATAACTGTAATGCTTGACCAACCTTAAAGAGTAGGTTTGTTTCTTGCTATATCTAAATACATATCTGTCAGCTTTTAAATGGTTATCTGCCTTTATTGTTGTTTCTTTTACTTAAAGGAGGGGGAATATGTTGCTTTTGGTGATTAGATCTTTTACATGGCTCTGATAGTTTAACTTATTGCATACACAAGATGATCATTACTATCAGCATGATTGGTTGTGAATAAGGATATAATATGTTGTTTGTTCTACTGATAGAACATAGTTTACACGTTCATATACTAGCTTCCTGTATTGTATTCTTAAAAATGATGCTATTTTTCAACCTCAGCAATAGCAGTATCAGTTATAAATAAATATTGCATTTTCCATTCCATTGCTTGGTATCTTCAAAACACATATTCCTTTCCTTCCAGAATTTCAGACTTGGAAGCTGAATAGTAATGTATGGACCTAAATTTTTTCTCAAAAAAATTTGCTATTTGGATTTAAACTAGTACTTTTACCTTGACTTTGTAAGGAAATGAGGCATGTATAATCATTAGGTCTAAGTATTCTTGTCCCTTAATAAAACTTCAACCCATTGGTCAACTAAATTTTACACGTAAGTAATCATATCAAATATATGACAGTTCTGCAAATGTCATTAAAATGGTTGCATTTCTCCTCAAAGCCATCTCTGTTTATTCCCAGTTGTAGAAGATGTGTTAGCATCAGCACATCCCTGACTAGATATCAGAATTGAGAAGAATTGTTAGGAACACTAGAACTATGAGCATACGTGTTTTTAAACATAAGAGATTCTAAATGGAAAACATAAAGCCACAAGAAAATATATTTTGTTAGTAGTTCTGCTTGTGGTGTTGCTTGTTTTATATGAAGCTTCTTTTTTTTCTAGGAGGATAATGGAATTGTAATATGGTCCACATGCAAAATAGATACCTGTAACTGCTCATTTCTGTATTATAAAAACCAGCAATATACAAGTGTTGAATTAAGTAGCCTTTGGAGCACTTATTACTTATGAAGTAATATTGAATAATGATTTCCACCCCCCCCGTACTGAAAACCTTCAATAAGTATACTTTCTCACAAGTTAGCTGTAAAACATATTGTGGGTACGCTAGGTAACAGACCTCACTGGGGCTGGCAGTCACTAGGTCATATGTACTGATTTGTTTGTATAAATAATTGTAAGTGCAAAAACAGCAATATCTTGTTTCAATACCGAAATGTTATGCATTGTGAATCACAGCCTGTGACAACCTAATACTCCACAGAGACCTCCTTTATAGAGAACTGTAAGCTAATACTCTTCTGCAATGATTAGTGTTTGGGTTTTATTAAAGAGTATTGTTTCTCTTTTCTAGTGGTGCAATATGTGTATTGACTTGGTAGCGTTCACCAGTGAAATATTCAGAGGAGCTGTCTTCCAGTCTTTGGATGGAATTAGTATTTCAGCTAACTGTAAACTGAGAAAGATCTTCACTTTAAAATCCAAGCCTCAAGATACAGCTGAGGAAGATGGTGTGTTATAATTGCTATGTAGTCTTAATCATAACTGTTCATATTATAAAATCAAAAGCTTCTTAGTCATCAGATTGGCAATTTGAAATATCATGTGATTTCATGAAAATTAACATGGTAGTACAGCATATTAAATCTCCTAGTGTTGGACTTCAGGCAACTAAGCAAATGAATGTGTACTCCTCTGTTTTAAACACTGACTTCCATAGAAGTATTTTATTGAAGAAATTCTGGCAAGTTTATCAGGTCGAGAGCTTGTTTTAATGAGGGTATCTTACGCTGATAGAAATCTGGTTTTTGCCAATAAGAGTGTCTGAAAGGAAAGAGAAATATTTAAACCTAGCACCATTTGCTGTTTTTCTTCTTAGTTTTGGACATTAGCAGCCGGTGAAAGACTTCTTTAAGTAATCCAAGACAAAACTGTAACAAGAGAGTATTATATGAAACAGAGCTATGAAACTATCATAAACACCTCTCTGTGATTTTTAGTCCATTTATCCTAATGTGTCCTTGTTCATTGGGAAGGTAATATTGGTGGTGAGCTGAAAAATGAGAGATTATATTTGTAATAAAGCCGGATATTAGTCAAAGGTTTACCAGTTTCCAAACTAGCATCATAATCCTGAATCATTATTTTCCAAGGGAGAGAGCTTCATTCCTCGCTGATATTTGCAGTAATAGAGGAGGAATTGAAAGAGCACAGCTGGCACTTTCTTATTTTAGAGGAACCCTAGGTATAGTTCAGCTTAAATTTCATTAAAATTTTCATTTTGTGGCTTTTAAAGAACACGCCTGGAAAAAAGGGTTGTGGTTTCTGAAGCAGTGATAGTTAGCAGTATTGTAAGTGTAAAAATGTATCTTCCATTTGGAAAACCTAAACAAATAAGGAAGAGTATATGATCATTGTGATTAATCCTCTGTTTTTGTTGGTGAGGTTGGAAAAAATAATTAATTCAAAAAATTACTACAGAGAGAATCTGATAAATTCTCCGCAGAAACTGCAGTTAGAGGCCTCACTGGCTTTAATATAATTCTGTCAGTGCATTGTTTTCTCTCTTCCATTCTAAACAGTTCTTGAAATGTGCATAAATGTTCCAAATGAGTTCCAAAATTCCAAAATGTAGTTAACATAATGAGTAGACAGCTTTAATAAACTGTATGCATGTTAAAATATTGCACTTTTTATTACTGGATTATCAATTCTATGATTATTACACAGCTGGTGGGCATTAGTATTTTGTTGCTTACAAATTTTCTTATCTAGACAAGTGTTAAAATTATGTTACAGCTCAAGCTTTGGCTGTATTGAAATAACTCTATACTTCATACCCAGTTACAGAAAAACAGTAGTAGTTTTTTGTTATAATTAATTAACTTTCACTTAACAGCCATGATTTCATAAAGCTTTTTTCCTCTTTGAACTAGTTAGTTGAGCTCCACTGAAATCAATGACATTGCAACTTGTAATGAGGGTCAAGTTCTTTGCTTAAACCTTCTTGGTGGTGGAAGTAGAGATTTCAAGGTGCAATGTGTGTGTTATTCCTTCTTAGTAGCTCGTATACAGTATGTTTTGTATGTTTTGCATTCTTAAAATGATAGCAAATGGAAAGGAGAAACCACATATACTAAGAAATTATTTATGTGTGAGATCATTGAGATAGAAGAGGAAAGAATTCATCATCTCTGCTCCATGATATTGAGGCATACAAGCTTGATATATACCTAGTTTCTGGTTTCCATAGTAATCCCAAGGTTATGTATGGGGTTTTTATCACTAAGTATTTATTGTCTTGCAGTGGTAAATGATGTACTGGCTTAGTGGAAAAAATGGTTGAAAAAAAATGTCCACCACTGAAATATAACATGGGACACTTGAATTTTTCTATTAGGATCCCAATACTTGATCCCTTACTCGTGTTTGGTTTTGGGATTGTGTTTTCCCTCTTCTTATACTTGGAAAAGAGGCTAATATTCATTAGCTTACTGTATTCAAGTCTTATAAAATTTGGAATTAATTTGCATCAGAACATCAGGAATGGTTCTGACTCTGGATTCCTTTCTTCATAGGGAATAATTTTCATAAACTCAGTCTGTATTGGTTATCAAAGGGAAAGCAGAGACAATCAGATCACATTCTGCTAGTGCCTAGTGACACAAGAATAGATAGGTTGGCAGCTTTGTAGTTTGTCATGGAAGTGTAATGGTGTCCAAAGTTTGGAATTAAAGCTTGTCACATTCTTTATTTGCATATATGGGGTTTCTCTGTTTGTTACTTCAGTCCCGCTGATATCAATACCATTTTCAAATGTTCATTTTGTCTGAAAATCAGGATATCAGTATGAGAATTAAAGCAGAGTTGTAATAAAAATTTTTAAAATTTATTTTGTGATTCTGTTTTGCTTGTTCACTTGCCATATCAAAGAAGTTGATTTACTATGGCTATTCCAGCCATTAGTGCATATTTCTTATTTTAAATGTATTCAAATTTTTTGGCCTAAAAAAATCCACATTATAACTTTAAAATATACATGCTTATTGTCTTAAAAGCAAACAATTGCAGCAAATATTTCAAATAACCGTAATCGATAAAATTGTTATAACCATATGAACTAAAGTATATGTAATCTAACAAATAATGTAAATCAAATTTAATTCAAGTGAAGTAAAGCCCATGTTTTTTGATTCTAGATATGTGTGTTGTTCCGTTTATGCCATGTGAGCCCACAGATGTTATTCCCCGAACCTGTCAGCTAAATACAGATGTGCCACAAATAACACAATTGCTGAACCTGACTAAAATTCACAAGACAGAAACAAAATGCAGGAGATGTCCAGTAACAGTGCGAGAAACAGGTATTCCGTGGTATTAAAATACTATGAATGAGTCTATACAGAATGTGTACAAATAATGGGTTTTTTGGTAAAAGTGCATGTTAAGAGTTCCAGTGTCTTAAAATAAAACACAAACTCTCTCATAGCACATAGACATATGTCTGTTCTATAGTTTGAGATCTGTGTGCAGTGTGAGCAATTCTGAATGTACATTGAAGTGTGGCTGTTCAGTTGTTACACCACTTTTTGAAGTATGTTTGCATTAAACTCTTCCAACAATATGACCACACATAGTCTCCTCAGCTTATACTCTGAAAAAGGAAATCTTGTCTTATTGGTGTTTTGGAGCTATTTGAATGTTTGTGTAATCTAGAAGATAATAAAACATATAAATTAGACTCTGACAGCATTGAATAGAAGATTTATTAAAGAAGCTAGGTGGTCATGTGCCAAGATACAAACTATTGACTTGGATAAAAAACTTAAGAGACAGAAAGCAAACAGAGGATCAAATTTTAAATTTTTGTTATAGCTGAAGGCTAATAGCAGGAGGCCTGAAAAGTGTTTTGTTCTAGGCTCTGTATTGTTAATTTTGAATAATTTCAGAAGTGAATAATGTGGGAGCAAAATTTTAATATGATACAGATACTGTGTTAGTAAAAAGTGGGACTTCAGAGAGTTTTGAACTTCTAAGATGGGCAATCCCCTATGTACTTTTTCATGAAAACCCCTACAGAGCAGGTAGCATGCAGAAAACATTGTATTTTGCTAAACAGTTTCAGTTTACTGTTTTTTTTCTTGTGGCCACTGTGTTGAAAAATTATGAGCTAGGGACCACATGTAAATGTGTAACATGATACCAGGTAAAGTCTAGCTTTGATACGTGCAAAGGATTATACACTGGGGAGAAATGTGAACTACAGATAAGCTTTAAAGTGTCAAAATTAAATGACTCAAGGAAGGTTATCATCACCATAGATATAGCTCAGTGGAATTCTCAAATCAATATGTAGCTACGTTTTTAAAAACTAAGATACTGGGTAACAGGAAGTTCAATTTTATATCAAGTGGAAAAGGTATCAAACCTTTAAATGGCAAATGCCAAGATTTGAATGTGAAATTGCTTGAATAGACTTCTTAATAAAGCTGCTGTTTTGCTATAAAATTGTGTATTGCTTCCTACCTGTGGTAAAGTCAATAGCAAAACTTCACTAAGGCAAATGACTTTACAGTCTGTAATAATTTGGTTCAAAATAATGAATATATCTTTAAAACAAGTTTTTAATGAGATTAGGGCTTCATTAAATAACAGCAATAGAATAAGAGACATAGATTGTTTGTGTTCATTAATGGAACTCTGTAGTTGTAAAATTACTCAGACAGTAGTGGTCTTAAAGTGACAATGTAAAGAATTAAATAAGATTTTCAGCTATTGACAGGTTTTTTTGTGGTTGAACAAAACCAGGTTTTTTAAATCAGTTGTTGAGTTTTGAAGACATCAGCTACATTTCCAATGAAGAAATAAATCAATGTAGAAAAAAACACATATTTTTCACTAGCAGAACATTTCATTGATTAGAATTCTAAACATACCAAAAATATAATTTCCTCGCTCCCAGGGTATTACTGTTTTTGTAAATCCAGTTACCCGTAACTAATCTGTACTCTCTTTTGTTAAAGTTACTCTGCAGATCCATCTGCAACAGTAAATACCCTGCAATATGTACAAGTACTCTTCAAAAAGATGGTTATAATGGATTTTAAAATAAGAATATTTTGTGTGCTGTGATTCGTGTCCTTCATGGAGAACTGATAATTTAGCCCCTTTTAAAATGTTGACTTGATTGTTATATTCAGCTTAAACTTGAGAAGTAAACTTCTTACTGCTAGAGCTGAGAAAAATACACAGGTGAAATCTTTCCTCTTTCCTCTACTTTTTTGTTATGTTATTATTGGCTTCTGTATGAGACACAAGGCTAAGCCTTTAATTTGGCCCATATAATAATTGCAATGTCTTACTAAAGTTTTTCGTTTTCCCCTTACTCTGTACCGCCTTTTATGAGTCATTGATTCATCATACTAAAACAGCATATAGTAGGACATCTTTTGAGAAGGAATTAGGTCTGAAGTAGCTTAGAAGTGGGTCTGAACAAGCAAATTAGATAAAGAATCCATTTCCAATACATCTTCATCAGTGCAGGCAATGTTAGAAGTGGTGCTGTAGGTAAGGAAGATATTTTTATTCCACTGGTTTTAGCACTTTCTCAGTCTTGAGGATTCTCATCTTTAGTGTTTGAATTCTGTGAATAAGAATTTCCACCATTTCTATAAATACATGTGGAAAGTATTGACCAAAGGAATAAGATAAATTACAGCAATGATAACTACTGGTAAAGTATAATACTATGAAAGACAAGACTATTCCAGCCAACAATAGTATTTAAGGTGTAGCATCTCATGAAACTCTAAAGAAAAATACAGTTTGAAAGAAGTATTTCTCTGAGAATAGTCTTGATAATGTGACAGGTTTAAGAAAGTAATTTTTAAACTTTTCTGCTTTTACCAGAATATGAAAAAAACCACAACTCTCAAAGATTTTATCATCCACACTAAGCTACCATGCTGATGCTTTTTCAAGTTGATAACTTTTGCTATCTCTTGATATACCTCATTAGTAAAGGCAGTCTTTGTCTACAGCAGCTGAAAGGAATAGGAGGGGGGGTTAAATTTTTCTTAGGGTAAGACCCTTCATACATGTATTTATTTAAATTACATTCAGCTTTTTTTTTAGGTGCAAGTACCATTTTTGTAATATTAAAGGGCAAATAATTTTTGAAGTATTATTGCCCTACAAGTAGTAAAGCTGAAGTTCTGTTGTGAAGTTTGATTATAACTTTGCTTTTGAAATGGCAGGGGAAACTCTGGAATTCAGTTTCTCAGTGGCTGTATTCAAGAATCAATACTTCTTGCCTGGATTGTCAAAATATGAAGGACTGTAAAATTTAAATTAGTACAATAGTGTGAATGATATAGCTAAATGGAAAAATGAATGCTCATTTAAAACAAGGCTCAGGTTTTAGTGTCCAGACTACAAAGATATATAGCCCTTAGTTATGTATAGTAAAATAATTAACGATAGCATCCCTGTCCTGCATGAAAACGAAAATGCCTTCAGTTTAAGGTTTCATCTTTATTCTTAATCGTATCTTATGAAGATAGCATGTGTTCTTCCAGACATGCTTTTCAAGTTTCAGAAGTTGGCCTTCTTGAGAATGGAAGCTTTGGTATGTTTAAATACATTTTAATTGGAAAATGTTAGTATCTCTGCTAAACTTTTTGTTTATTTGGTAATCAAAAGCCAAATTATTTTTAGTATCCACTTTTAATTACACATATTGTTTCATTATGCCATCAACATGCTGTTACGTGTAGATGTAGGTAATTAATTGCAGTCAATTAATGTGTTCATAAAGAGAGATTTTCATGCAAATCAGCTTTTATAATTGGTGCTAACAAGATTCCAAGGTAGTCAGCCAATTAAAGAAATTGATGCTAAACCAAGACAGGTCATCTAATCTTGTGAAATGGCAGCTGTTATCAGCAACCAAATGTCACATCAGGAAAAAAAGGAAGAAGGTAATGGCAGAAAGTGGCTGCTTTTGTGATTATTAGTACAGTAAATTATGATATTTGGTGGCTAATGCATGATCTTTTTTCATGTCCTTGATAACAATGGAAATAAAGCTGATCTTATTTTAAGATTAAATAATTTTATGAAAAATGCCTAGGAGAATCGACAAAGTGTTGTTTCTACTTTATTGCCTTATGAAGGTGTCAGAACTCTAAAATGAGATAGCAGTTTAGTACTGAAGTTGTAGCAAGAAAAAAATCTTCAGACATGGTAAATTTTAACTATAAATTGATGAGTAGGTAGCCTTTTTTTGTCAGCTCTGGAAAGAATTCACTGGCAATCTTGGAGAATTAAAAAAGGAAAATAGCCATTACATGCAGTCTGTAACTGTGGTGATAAAATTAGTATATAACTATTTAATCATCCTTCCCTTTTAATTTTTTTTCAGAACATTCACCTGAATTCCGTGTTTACTTTTTGTCTGTCTTGCAGACGGGTTGGCATTTTCTGTGCTTGAAAAGAATTATAGAAATATATCTATATTCTAAACAGTAAAAAAATAAATAATGAAAGGGGTAGAATGTTTTAACAGGAATAGAGTATGTTCGGAAGACTAGGGCTCAGCCCTGGTGATACAGTAGATTCAGTAATTTCAAAAAGCAAGTTACATGTAAACAGTTTTCCTCTGAGCTGTGAGTGATACTTTGACACTGTCACCTCAGTTTTCTTGTGTTGTTTTTTATTCTTTTATTTGAGTTGTTTTTTCTTCCTGTCAGAAGTTAGGTTTTCACTGAAGTTCTAAATAAATCATTCAAACAAATTTTTTTTTGTTTATAAATAGCCCCTTTTAAAATCTTTAAAGCAAGGAGATTGGATGTATGCCTATATAATAGACCAAAAGTTTCTTGCTTGTATATTGACACACTTTTATAAAATGTGCATTTGCTATTCCTACATGTTTCAAGGGATTGTGCTATAAAGGAACATAATTTTTATGTATGTTTAATATTCACAATTCTTTTATTTCAGTTGATTTGAAAAAAAGTATTAATCTATATTCTTTGTAAGTGCTGTAACTTTTTTTTTTTAAACTTACTTGCTAGAATATTTTTTAAACTTATTCTTCTTAACTTAGGTAGCTTCGTTAATAGAGGACGAGGCAGTATACACAG
Organism: Phalacrocorax carbo; assembly: GCF_963921805.1. Taxonomy (NCBI): domain Eukaryota; kingdom Metazoa; phylum Chordata; class Aves; order Suliformes; family Phalacrocoracidae; genus Phalacrocorax; species Phalacrocorax carbo. The sequence goes on from NC_087518.1 coordinate 10,835,827, forward strand.
CAGTAAAACTCAGGATGTATCACATATTGCATTTGGATCAAAGATCCTTGGGCCACCTCCATCTTCAAACAGAAGAGTCGGTACAAGGGTATCTGGAGAGGTAAGAAGGCTTAAATTACAGCAAAACTGCTGGGACTTCTACAAAGGAAGAGATAGGCAAGCAGAGGAGGCAACCTACAGGTATTTTTCAGAACTAATGTGAGGCTCTGTCTGGAGTACTGTATTTCGTTGTGGACCCCCAGCACGAGAGATACTGTAACATCCAGTGGAGGGCAAGTAAAATGCTCGGGTCACTACAGCACATGACATGGGTTTATTCAGCCCACAGAAGAAAAGGCTAAGGGAGAATCTAGTTGCTATTTTCAGCTGCTGTGAGGTTGTAAAGAAGAAAGGCCCAGATTCTTTAAGAGGTGCAGTAAAAGAACAAGAGGCAGCAGGCCCAAATTGCTGGGAAGCTCTGACTGGGTATAACGATGAAGTGATTCAGTGGTGGAACAGGGTCACAGGGAGACTGTGGAATTTCAAAAATTTCAAATATAACAAATCTTGACTGGAACAGGCTAATCTAATTTCAGCATTAGGCCTACAGAGGTCTCTGCCTACTGAAATTACTCTGTGATTTCTTACCATTCTTATTTTTCTAAATTTTTTGTTCTAGAATGCTGAAATTTCTATGTGTTAATGTAAATATTTCTCCTAATGATTCAGAGCAGAAACCCTGCATTTCGCTATGCTCTAAGTGGATGATAGTCATCCACACAATCTTGTGATTGCGATCAATTGCAGTGCCAGGGAAAACAGCTGGTCTCAGTCTGCCAGCAAACAATATACAGGTTTTAGAAATCTGGTTGGGAGTACAGTTCCCAGTTTAACACCGTGAATAAAAGATCCAGCCAAAAGAAGTAGACTCTTCTGTAGGAAGTCAATTGAAAGCTAAGACATAAAATGAGATTCCTTTCTCCGAAGAAAAAAAGGACTCCTCCTGAGGTCTAGAATAGCCACAAGTTTCACTGTCTTCTTATCCAAGTAGTGAATTTTAATTTTTTTTCTTTGCCTTCTTTTCCTTTCACTCAGTGAAAAAAAAACCCTGCCTGTTACTAAACTGTAAAGATTAAAGATACCACAAAGAACTGTACTTACCATAAAGTTTCCTGAAAAGATAATATTTTAAAAATATATATATTTGGAAACATTTGTTTGAAAAATAAGCTTAATTCAAAATGTGTGTTTACCTTTGGGTGTTTTGAAAGCTGTTAACATTTTTGTCTTTCATTATGAAAATAATGTCTTTCAAGGTAACAAAGACCTGGGATAGCAAAAGTAATAGATCATGCCGACTTCAAAGTTCAGGAATGGGAACTGAATCCATAAAAGATACTGAGAGAGCGGAGCTGTCGTTCTCACCATGCAACGATTCTTTAGATCAAGAAGGTAAAAGAAATACTTACCTAACAACTAAAGATGTGTGTCAAAATAGTAAGAGCATAAAGCAAAGAATATGTAGAGTTCACAAACTGCCAAAATTTTTGCATGATTCTGACTTCAGAATGTAAGACTAATTCCCTGTTTTTGTAATCTTTTATCTACCTCGTTAATTACTGAAGACATCTATATTAAATCATGGCCTATTCTGTATAAGCTTGAATAAATGCTCATTCTCTCTGCAGGTATTTGTATTGTAAGCGTTCAAGCCAGGGATCACCACCTGCTGGCAGTAGCCACAGGTTATACACATATTCCGCTTTTCCCCATGCTGTGTATATAAGTGGGCTAATGCAGTTGTTCTTGACTATTTTGCAGACTTTTGCAAGCCTGGTTTTTAGAACTTCTATGGTTTTGCCCTTCTTTCATACCTAGTGTTAAATTTTTACTTTCTTGTGACTCATAGTCCTGCTGCCCTACAATATTCCCATGCTGTTTGGAAAATGTTTGAATCCCGGGACAATGCTCCGTATGCTGTTTTTCCATGCCTCAAGTCAGAAAAGCACACAATATGAGTGTTCACAGGCATTTCATAAGTTTCTGGGCTGTATTTCAGGCCCTGCAATTCAGACTCGGAAAACCTCTGAGACTAGAAGAGGAGATTTTCAGCTTGCCTCACCACAAGGACCATCAGCAGACAAGAACAGTGATAGAAGATCACCTTTAAAAAATGCAGCCAAAACCACATGGGAGATAACGGATGGTATGGCGCTCATTTTATGTTATTTTACATCTCAGTTGTGTGGTGCGGGGGACTATCTGAAATGTAAATTTCAAAGGACCTAGAAGCAGTTCATATAAAGTATAAATGTCTGTATTGTGGGGGATTATGGAAATCAAACACCCTGCAACAGAATTGCTTTTGAGCATTGATAAAGATTTGCAGGATTAAGCAGAGTACCAAAGCAATGAATGAATTAAAAAAAAAAAAAAAAATTCCATGCTCTCATGATTAAAGGGAAAGAACTAAAAATAATTTATTCTTTAAGTCCCCATTAAATTCAACACTAGAAACTCCAAACATCAAACGTACGAGAAATTTTACTTGTCCCAGATAAGAGTTTAGGATATTTAGTATGGTACCCATATGATATCTAGGGGTTCTTCTTGTTTTGTTTTTAAAATTTAGTGGTCAATCTTTTTTTTTTTCTTATTCACAGAAAGACACCTCAGCTTATGTTTTTTTCCCCTTTCACACCTATTTGCCAGAAGGTGTGGATTTTTTTTGTCATATAGTGTCAATCAACTTGCTTTGCATGTGTCTGGGAAGTACCTTATTGTGGCAAAAAAAGCCCTCGTCCCTATGACAAAGCAGTGTTACTTTCTATTAAAAGGCATAGCCACCAACTTGTAAAGCAGGCAAACTACTCAAAATTGACCAAAGAAATTTTCCTTCATATTGTGAGTGGTTTCCATTTTGTTTAATCTTTGGAATGTTTAGAAGCAATTATATACTATGACAATGTCAGTAATCCATAATTGCTATTATGGTTTTCATAATTTGACTGAAACGGATGCAAGATGCTAAGGCAAGTAGAGCCTTCTGGAGAATTTTTTATTACTTCCTATTTACCTGAATTTTGAGGAATCTGAGGCAAGAATCACTGTCTTGCTTGCTCTTCATCTAGAGCACCAGGGCCTCTAGCTAGTACATTCAGAAAAATGAATCAACACTTGTTATTTTATGTAAATATAAGTAATATAAAAAGAGATACTTAGGGCAGGAGGTTGGCATGTCCAAATACCCTATTGTAAATTCAGAAGCAAGAGAACTGAGGAGGACAGCTATGTATAAACACCTCTATTTTACTATTTGTGAGAATCAACTGTTTCTATATGATCTTAATTGTGCATACAGGCAGATTAAGTCCCCATGGGAGTTTATAAGTTACAACTCTCCAAACTTTTTTTTTCCATATTTTGATTGCTTGGCACTGGTAGCTCAATTTGCAGATTTCAGTTTCTTTTCAATATGTGAAGTTGTCTGACTATAAGTAAATGACTTCATGGTTTCTTTATCCTGTAGTACTGGATTCATCTGCATTGAAGAGCTTCCTATAGGCAACCTATTCATCAAGGAAGACTACTTCTATGCTCTGTTCTGAACTTCTTCCAAAGTGGGATAAACTTGACCTCAGAGAATTATAAGTTCACAGAGAAGTGGGGAAATTCAAAAGCAGAAACATCTAACAAAAACAAGGAACCTAATAATTTTAAATTGCACCATTCAACACACACATCTGCATAAAATACTGTGCAAATCATTTACAAAAGGAAGTGAAGTGTACACGGACATTATCAGATGAGATAACAAAAGTGCTTCTACCTGTTTATTACCAAACTGTTTCACATGTTTACATTCACATTTTAAAAACAAATACCTTTCTAATAAAAGCAAAGAAATTATGATTTCTGTGATACTGGTGCTGTAGCTGCTGTTCATGTATGCTGTTCAGGACTGTAACCCCATAAACCTCAGGATCGATGTTCTAGTCAGGAAACTCAACTGATCTTGCCCATAGCGAACAACCACAAGCTTGGTTCAGTGGTGATGGCTCAGCCAAAAGCAGTCCTGACACTTGTGACAAAGTGTTAATACACATACACCTGTGACAAGTCATTGGCACAAAACCACATTCCCCAAGCAAGTGCAAGCTTACATGGTTTCTGTCTCCCTGTTTACACTGTGGTCAAAACTAAGTTATATCAACAAGAATCAAGAATCTATCATACACTACACTTTTCTTATCACCAGGCATTTCCTGTTCTTGAGCTTTGTGCAACCATATCCTATGGTGATCATTATCATGGGACAGTACTGCACTTGTTCTGCCATTAGCTTGAGCAAATATTGATTTAAATTTCATGGAGGAACGGGAGCTTTCATAGGTGATCGTATTACTTAGAGGTTAGTCGCTGCTATTTATAATAATATCTTTTAGATTTATCATAGAGCTCAAATCAGCGTGTCTTCATAGCAGGTGTGCAGTACCTTTACAAAGGTAAATTGTTTTAAGCAAGGGTAAAAAAATAAAATGAGTGAGCATTGTTTATAGTTTGCCAATCTTGTTTATGCAATGCTGAAACCTTCATTAAAATGTTAGACTGCAATTAGAAGCTTTAGCATAAGTCTGCCTGTGTAGAAGAACTAATTAGATGTTTAGGTGATTCTTCTTGCATTTATCTTGTTTGCTGCAATGTTGTGATTATATAGTAATTTGCATATTTTGCAAGGAGGTACTCCAGATCGTTCGTTACAACTGACATGGAAATGCTGAGTTAAAAAGAAATTCCAGTATAGTTTGTGGTGGAGAGATAATAGGATTTGGTTTGGTCCAAAACACCCCATATCTTTCACTTGTAGACTATTAACAAAATGCTGCACTGACTACAGGTTGCAGAAGTTGCTGAACTCCATAGCCAGCATAAAATGTCATCTTAAAGCCTTACAGACTTTTCTGTCTTCCCCCTGTATATTTCATTACGAATAAGTACTGTGGTACACAAACTAATATTTGCATTTAAATTATTACTAACCCAGGTATATTTCTTCAACATCTCTGGAAATGAATGTTGTTCTTTACAGAGGAGGTTAGCCTAAAAAAGCAGAATATTCAGGCTAAATAATATATAGACACTAAATCTTTTAAAATAGTTCTTTATATTACTGAAGTGCTTTTGATCTGAGTAGAGACATTACTTTGCTCACAATTGTGAGTAAAGTGATGTGTAAGAAGTTTCTGGATGTCTGTGTTGGAGCCAGGAGTAAGAGTCAGAAGTTTCAGCTTCTAACTACCTCCTCTTCTTTAAGTGCTTGATAAAAATTGTTACTTAAGATTTCTTTTTTATATTTGATACTTAATTCAAAATAGACTTAAAATCATAAAAAACAATTTAACACCTTTTTGCTTCAGAATTCTTTATAAAATTTTATCTGTAATGTCCCCTTAAATTAAACAGCAACAACTGCATTAGAAGTCGTTCTAGAATGAGAACAGAACAAGTGAGACTGCAGTTAGGCAAGTTGGTTGTTATCAAGTCAGTAGGCCATAATAAAAATTAAGCCACTCTACTCATTCACAGTCCTTTATGCATAAAAATTAGCAGATTCTCATGAAGTGGGTTGTACACTAAATATATAACCATACCATAGAGGGCTCATTACAGTGGACTGAGCTATTAGTGCATATTTGAAAACTGCAAAGACAGCATGGCGCATGTCAAATCTAATTTCATGATGGGGGGAAAACATCTTCTGAATACTATAGTAGTACAGTAAAGTAAAGTAGTCTTAGTCAATCCACTGCCATTAAAACCTAGTAAAATGTGTCTAGGTTAACTGTGGAAGGGTGGGTCAGAATACTGCAGAGTGCTGAGATAGGAAAAACTGCAAAAAATCCAAATCTTTTCTTAGCTAGGTAAGTTTTGAAGATATTTTTTGTTTTGAAAAATGTTTCAAGTTGAAAATATGAATATCATTGCCTTAGAAAAAAAGAGTTTAGAGCATTTCCTACTTAACAGCTAGAATAGCTGGGGAAAAGATCTCTTTACATACAGGAGAGTTGTCCAGCCAGTTGAAGTTGGGTGATATGTAACATTTTTGTGGCATTTCTGCATAGTACTTTCTGCAGTTGCAGATGTGGCAGCATTTCCAGGGCTGAAGACATTCAAAACAATTTCAGGCTTGGTGGGCCAGATTCCTATTGGGCAAATGATTGGGTACTTCAAAATACTGATTTAGTGCGAGATAGTATTTTAATCATGTTAGGTCACAAAATCAATTGGGAAAAAATTTTCCTGAGTCTTTGTTCTCGAGCATCCTAATATTGTGTTTGGCTTCATGTGAAAAGTTAATGAGACGATCCCTCTTTTGTTTCATTTTATAGGGGAAATTATTACTTCAAAATGCAGATTATATAGATATTAAAAGATAGTGAAAGCATAAAAACTGTGAAATGTGAATTTGCAATTAGTACCAAAGATGTGCAGACAGAACATTAGTTGTTTTGCTTATGGTTTCTCTTTTATTCACATACAGCCTTCCACATGTAATTCCAATTGCCCAGCTAAGAAAAATGTTACCAGAGGACACAATCTTGAGTGATCAAAGACAGGACAATTCTTCTGTAGTACCCTCCTTTGAAAAACTTTTAGTTATTGTTCAGAACAAAAGCTCATTGGGTTTACGTAAATGAAGGGTGGTTCTTAAAAGTTTTGAATGGTCTCATTCATTTCTTGAGGCTTTTGAAAAAAATAGCCCAAAATATTTGTAAAATGAATGGCATTACTTACATGCTCATCCTGCAAATCTTTTACTAATTAAAAGCAAGGTGAGATTCTGTATATTTACAAAATAGACTTTTTTATGTACAATAGACAGCTATCTACTAAATTTTTTAAAACCAGAAATATTGTCTATTATAAAAAGAGTTTACTTGAAAAGTCTTGGAGCTTCTAACTATAGCTGGTCTTCATGTAGAGACTGAAAAATAGTCCCTTCTGAAACAAGTAGGTGCAGGCCATGAATGTACAAGATGTGTTAGGTCCCTACTTTTCTCTGGTTCCTAGTTCAAACTACTGTTTAGGATATTAACTGGAGTTTGGTAGCTTTACTAGCTATCTTCAGTAAACTGGAAAAATTCATAGCAACCCAGTAAGAAGGCAGCTGTTTCTCCTGGTGGTCTGATTCATCTTTCTTTTGCCTTCATTTATGGTGGTTCATACTTCTGCCTCCCCCACCCCCCACCCCCAAAGCTGCTGAAGCTGCCTGAAGTGATAATTACCTCTAAGAAAACTCAAAAGAGGAGAATACCATTGTAAACCTACTGTCTTTCGTGACAGCAAGTATTTTATTTTCGCAGTGCTACTTTATTATTATATTTTTAGTGGATTTTTTATTGAGCCTTTTTTAATACAGTTGGTGGTAACTTTGTTTTATGGAGCCAGAAAGTTTCAAGATCTAGTGAATAATCCACACCACACTACTTTTAATGAAGATAAGGGAGTATTGCATACTTGAGCAATTCTCCTTTTCTCAGATGCTATTTGAGATTGGTTTTAATCAATCAAATTGACATTTTTTTCTATACCATCATTCCAAACAGTAAAATATAAGTTAACAATGAGAGTATAAAAATGGCTTTTTCATGTTTATCTGGTGCACTCAATCTTTAAATCCATTTCTGTAGTTTATTGTTTGTTTTGAAATTGGCAGATTAGTACTGCCTGTATTCAGGGAAACTTGGTGAAACAGATATCTTCATACATTTTTCATGTCACACGATTTTTCATCAGAGCTCTAGTTTGAAATTGAGATTTAAACCATAAGTTCTGGACATAAAACAAAGTGTAGAATTTCAGAAATAAAGAAGGAGCAGATTGTAATATTACAAACTTTCCACCGACTATGTGTGTTTTTTAAATTTCAGCCACACAAAATGCAGGCATGTGGCACTTAGGGACATGGTTTAGTGGTGGACTTGGCGGTGTTAGGTTAATAGTTGGACTTGGTGATCTTAAAGGTCTTTTCCAACCTAAATGGTTCTATGATTCTACGCCTGTAGAAGATCAATAACCATATTCAATAAAATTATGTTTTCCTAGAATGAATTCAGTTGAACAGTTTCAAATCTTAATAGCTAAATAGTTTCAATTTGCAAATTGCAGGCTTGCGTGTCATATATCATAGCCTGCGTATTTTTTGATCTAGATTTTGATTTTGATCTGCGTATTTGTGATCTAGAAATGTCTTGATTAACCTTGCCTCACTTAGAAAGCAGCCTGATGTTTTTCGTTGCATCCTTGTCACTCTCCCAGCTGTATAAATCTGATAAGCAGAATGTTTGTATATTAGAAAAACTTATTTTTCTGTATGACTTCCAGAGAAAACATGTGATCAGGGTAAAATATAATTTACAGATTTGGCATTAATATAAATATTATATGTTTCAGATGAATGGGTGTTTCCAGGAAGTTTCACTGAGAGTATTCAGCTGGATAGTAGTGAGTCGTTCGTAGCTACTGAAGATTCAGCCTGCCATAATTTAACCTCACTACAGAATGCCTCTTTTGACCATCACTGCAATGAAACAGGTGATCACCAAGTGAATAATAAAGAGATTTACACATTTTCATCAAAACCTCAGTCGGCTCCTCATGGGAAGTCTCCAAATATGTCACCAGAATGTTGTGTTTTCCCTTTGGATTTGAAGCAAGACAGTAACAGAGTACACGGGAAAACCCAAATTAAAGATAACTTTCAAGGAACCAGCAGCAGTGAAGAGGTAGGCCACTTTGTACTTGTAATTCTTGATAAAGTAGTCTTCATCCTAAAGCTCCTCAGATGAGATTCTGCCTTCAAGCAAGACAGAGAGGATAAATCATCTTTTCCCCATATACCTACAGGTAGATTTGTCTTTGTCAGGTTGCTGTGTCTAACTGGATACAGGAGTGAAAATGCAGGTATGCCCTCTGTAACAAGTGGACAAAAGAAACCTAACTCTCTGTCAGCCCCTGTGCTAACAGAGAAATGTGAGTATAGTGCATCATTACAACAAAAAAGAATTTAGGAAAGCCTGTGTCATAGATTTGAGCAAGATGTAAGTGCGTTATGGCTGAGCAAGAGTGCAGTAAATAAGGCTTCATTGTGCCTCTTAGAACTGTAAGCAGAGACCATTTTGCTCACCAACATTGTCAAAAGTGAAGTAAGGGATTTCAGCATTTTAATGTCACTTGATGATTGGTATTTCTGCTTTATATCCTGTCTGAGCTGTGTCAGCATCATTCTTCTGCAATGTAGAAATCTTTCAGCAATAAAATTAACGAAAAAAAAGAAATATTTTTTTAACAAATATATCAGCTGTGGTACTGTATGGAAATCCACCAAATTGTCAATTCATTGAATAGTTGCATTGTGTCATTACAGTAATTGCTACAAGTTTCTACCTTTATGAACATTCTGGTGTATTTTTAATTAAAAAATCTGTTTCTTAGCATTCTAATCTGTTGCTTATAGCTGAGAAATAAAATCAGCCAAGTTACATAGTAGCAAGATGGACTGAGCTTTACAGAAATCCTGATCTATATTCTGTATTTCTGAGAAACCAAATTGCTGATGTTAATTATAAGAAACAAATTTTATTAGTTTTTTTCCTGTAGTTGTGAGGGTTTTCCCATTATCTGGGGCAGTTCACTATTTACTAACTTAAACCCATAAGACTTTGTTATTTCAAAAAAGTTCCAGAATTTCAGAATTAAATCAGTTTTAGTCAAGCTGATAGTTCATGAGCAGTGCTATATGGGATACCATTCTGAAGATACAAAACTGTTTGGATTTCAAATAATTTCTTTGTCTGTTATGCTCAAGAGAAGACAGAGAGGTTACTGGAGAAGCTAGGCTAAGAAAATTTTTCCACAACATAAGAACTATAGAAGCTTTCTAACACTGTCGTTCACTCAGCTTCAGTAGTTTCCAGTTGGATTTACTTTTTTTTTCTTTTGGGAGATGGTGTGAGGTTTTAAAGTCCTTTGTAAAGATAGGTCTCCAAAGCAGTGTAAAAATGGCAAATGAAGATTTCTGAAAAGGTACCAAATAGTAAAGGCTGTGCTGTGATAAGTGAGTGAAAATAAAGTATTTCAAAACACAGCACATATGGCATACTTAACTGATGAACTATAAAGCAAGGCAAATCTATATAAATTAATCAAAAGTTAAATTAATCATTAAACTTTGCTGGTGTTTAAGCCTTTATCGAAGATAGCTAACCTTCCATGCCATCATCCTACCCCAGAGATCCAGTGCCAAGCACACAAAGAGAAAGCAGTAGCCAAGTACTCCTGCTTTTACAGCACAAGGACAACACTGGGGCACTACATTAATGACCGTTCTAGGGGCTTAATGCAAGAGTTATTATATACACTAAAATCTAAAAACTTTTCTTGTCTATATGTCAGAGGTGTGCTAGGGAACAGCCTCTGTTTCATTCATTATATTTGGATGCATTAAATAGTATCAGCACTGCAGCTGGAGATGCATTACACTTACAAAGCTAGAAGATAATTACATTAAACGAATTTACAGCATGCTAACAAATTATCAAGAATTTTTTTCTCAGTCGAACCACTACATTAGTAATTCATAGTTAAGCCTTTCTTTCATGTGAAAGAAATCACTGAACCAACAAATTACTGAGCAGTCATATTTTGCCCATATTCATCCTCTTCCTTGTACAGATACATTCTGTGTTGCTTCTTGAAGTCAGCTTTATAATGATAGTCTGGATACACATTTAATATTCAAATTGCTTTACTTTGCATTACTGAATTAAACTAGAAAACAGTTTTATTTCAAGCACTGAAAATACAGGAAAGAGGATCCTGGAAAAGCCATGATAGCTGAACATAAGACTGCTAACTTAACAGTATCTGTTTTAGCACAGTCTAAGGTATCTTTGCAGAATTACCAAAATCCTTTAGCCCAACCACATCATGTTTCCCAGTTTACTTCACTTGTATGAGAACATTATCATTTGACTAAGTTATGCTGAATCTTGCAGTACTTTTTAAATATGTACGTTAATCTTACATGCTTAAATAAGCTACGTTGTTACAGGTTTTCACACTATTATTGTTTCTCATGACCATTGTATTACAGCTTTCTTTGAAATTCAAATACATTCTGTTTGTGTATAACACATGGATATGTACAGACTCTTGAACTATATCAAATAAGATAGAGATATCAACCTACAATTTAAATAATTGCATGTGAGCATAAATTGCCTTTCTTCTGGAAAATATAAGTAAAGCTTCATTTTAATTAAAAAACAAAAAGAAAAAGGTTTTGCATATTTTGTAGTTTAAATATCTCTGTCTGGTAAAAAGTCCATAAGTTCCAAAAGTTTTCCTTGGTTTTTTTATGTCACTGCATCATGAATTAAAAAATGAGTTAAAGGGGCTGAATCCCAGTTTCCTCCTAATCTTCATTTGAAGTTAGTGGAGCTGCAAAGGAGATTTATGTACTATTAAATCTATGAAAAATCAGCATTACCTACAAAAAATACTTGATTGTAAAATATAAGAGGCATGTTATGCATCAGGATAAATTTCAAATACATGAATGTTGACTCTATGTTGCATATGCTGAGAGCAGTAAGATAGGCACGACTGCTAGGATTGTACAGTTTATGTAACTTGGCTTTTGGGGAGCAAATGTTTCAGCCTGCAAACTGAAAACAGCAAGTATTTATAAATTCCCTTTAGTAGTTACTAATTAGTCACTGAAATAGTTCAATGCTGTTATTCAGTTATCAGAGACAAATCTGTAAAGGATAAAAATTGCTTCTTTTCTTGGAACCATTTACCATCACGTGACTTATTTTGTAATTATACGAATGTCCATACTTTCAGGTCAAATTTCTGTCAGATACTTCATATAATTAAACTTGTCATGGCTGCATTTGCGGATTCTGTCAAACCCAGGGTAAACCAAGAACTCTTGCTGTTTCAAGAGTTGTGTGACTGTGGCATGTGTGACCACATGTCATATAATGCTATCAAAAATGCTGTTTTATGTGTAACAGACAAGTTTATCAGTGAAGCCTTCAATGAAGAAATTGAGATTTTTTTTTTCTGTCCCTATATGATTTGAAGAATAGAGGAATAAGCTTAAATAAGATAATGTACCCTTACAAAGGCAGGTAGGTAATTTCACTCTGATACCTCAGTATTAAAGCTCATCATACAAAGGGGCTATATCCCATCTGCTCCTAGTAGGTGACCCTTCAGAGTCATTAGAATGATCATCTTAAAACTACAACCCAGCAAGAGCAATCAGTTTTATGTATCCAGAACTGCCCATCTGCATGTTCTGTCAAGGAATACAGTACATCAGTGGAAGTTCTCATTCCTCAGGAAAATCATTCTCATCTTCAGTTTACATGTGACACATACCATACATAACACATTATAGTTAATCAAGCAAACTTTACTGATGTTTCTGGCACCATTTCATGATTTAGTATTTAACAAATTTTTCTAGAACCTACATGTGTACGGCTGAAGGGACATGGAAAGGTGGGAGGGCTTTAAGTTTCAGATAAATCAGTTATCCATTTATCTCTAATGCGTGGGGGGGAAATACAGTGTTTTCTTTAGTAGTCTTCCATCTTAAGTTAACCTAACTTAATATGGGTTTCCAGCACAGATTTTAAGATAATTTATGGCAAATAAAGATCCATTAAAAAGAGGGAAACACAGATTAGTGTTTGAAGGAAATTACTACGTGAGGGAATAAAACTATAAACTTCCAAAATGTGTATCATTAATAAGGGATTACTTTCTTGAATGTGCATTTCATTCAGTGTAATCCAGTCCTGGACTCACTGAAGTCAGTAACAAACTTGGATCACTTTCATTTGCAGTAGCACCTTGGCTATGAGAGTCATACTGAAGATATTTCAGTGTCTTACTGAATCTTGCAATACATACTACCTTTCATCCAGTGTGGTAGCATGTGGCAGAGGACCAGCGTGATGAGGCCTCTGTCATCCTTTCCTCCTTGAGAATAAGAATGTTGAGGCAAAAACTAGGTGTGCTTCCCCATTATTTTTCTTCCCATGTGTTTGGAGTTGCTGTTTGTTGTTGAGATGGGGTATGAGTGAACATCATACACTTGATTCATGGGATCTTTTGCAAAGGCATTTTTAGAAGCATGAATATAAGGTTAACAAACTAACCTCCAAAATTTTTAAGTGGTATTCAAATGGTACTGAATGTGATATTCAGTGATACTACCAGAGGTGAACAAAGTGTTCTCAGAAGTAGTTATTCCTTCTACATTTAAGTTGAAGATGCGATATGAATATATGGAATATTAATAATTCAATGGAAAGACATCATTGTCTTGGACTTTTTGCTTTTGGTTTACAATTTTGATAGATTTCATTGAAATTATTATTATAATCATGTAGCACTCAAGTTTGAGAGGCTACCAGCATTCTAAATTTGGGTCAACATTTTGAAAAGTGTAATCTTGCATCCCCCTCCTCCTCTTTGTACTTTCTATTTTTCACTACTTGAGATGTAAGAATATGTTTACAGTATAATCAATGTAGTTGCCAGGAAGAGCAGCTGGTTTTCAGAATCCTTACAAATTTAGAATTAGGCAGTAGAGATTGAAGAGCCATTTTGAAATTTTAAGGTTATGTAAAACTGTATTGTGTGACGATGAGAGGGAATTGCTCTCTCTTTGTTTCCTAAATTTAGGATGACAACAATGAATTCACCCAGGGTACGGAGAACCTTCAGATCAGCCACAGCAAGCAAAGAACATCTGATTCAGCAGTTTTTAAAGAGATCCCATTAAAGAGGATGTCATGGAGAAATGAATACTGGAAGAATAAGGAACACAGCAAACATAACCTCGAAGAGACTGTCTTATCAAAACCACAGAGTTCCACTGTGAGAAAAACAGATTCTGTTAGCTCTCAGAGAAGCTTAAAGCCTACCCTTTCTCTTTCTCCAACTGGAAGTAAATGTGAATTCTTTAAAGTAATTCCAAATGGTTCTGAAAAAAATGAAAGATGTGAAGGAGTTTCTGGTCAATTAAAAAGAGCCGTCAGTAAAAAGTCTCTCAAGAAAATCTCAAGAGAAAATTCATGTCTGACAGCACAGACTAGTGTAAGTGATTTTTACTTTGAAATTAAATTATTAGCTTGTATAGAAAAGCTATATTAGATATACCCATTTGCATGAAGTGAAAAATAACACATCTTTCATCCAGATATATTCTGGTTTCATCATAACAGTATTTACTGAGCTCAGTCTGTTGAAAGTTGATTTCGTAGTTTTTTGTAGCGCACAAAATAGTACGCCAAATAAAACAGAAATCACAGAGGTTTATAGATGAAGAGGTGTCGTTGAGCAACTCACATTTTGGAAATGTGTGAGTTAGAGAGTAGTTTTGGGGTGAAAGATTACAAAGGAAAATTGACAGACTTTGAACTGATATATTAACGAGCGACCGTAGAAAGAGCGTTAATCTGGCTACTTCGTAGTATCTCTGCAACAGCCCTGAAAAATAATAAATTATGTGATTGAACACCAGCAGTAAGGCTGTGTCATAAGCTAAATTGCCAGGCTACTGAAGGAATTGTTACATTCACCAAAGTGTTGTTTTATTCCTAGATTTTTCTTACTGGATTCTCCTTATGAAAACATGTAGTAATTTGAAGAACAAGTTTGTCTGAAGCTAATTATTTTCTTTAATATTTCCTAATAGCTAATTCTTCTCTTTTAAGCTTATAATGGTGTGCTTTGAACTGTGCTTTGAATCAAGAACTGGAGCTTAAGAATCAAATGTATTCTGTAAATCACAAATGAGATAGTATGTTACTGTTCCATGTTTTTGGATAGAACACTTTTAGGCATAGAATTACTGCAGATCCATATCTTTTAATGTGTAACCTCTTTTCTAAATGTGTTATGCGTAGATTAGATTTATTTCTGAGCATCTGAGAGTGGAACAGGTTAAATTTCTTCCTTGGGCTTCAGGCATCTTTTTTTCAGATGTCACTAATACCCTATGAGACTGAAGACTTACATAGCCATCATCTTCTGTCAAGCAGTGGTCAGTCATAGATGGCTAGGGTTAAAAACCAGTGCAAGACAGTGAAAAGAAAAAAGTTTTTTAAAAAGCAGAGAAAATCCTACCCATAGCAGCATATGTTCTATGTATGTATTATCTGAAAAAGTCTTTAGAATTGCCACTACTGACGTAGAAAATGTGGAAGAATGCAAAGTGTGTTCTTTTGTATTTGGGAAGAAGTTTCTGTAATTTTTAGTGATAGGAAAACCCCAGCTGATACTGATAATCTGATTCTCTGTTTCTTAGATGTGTTAATATCCATGTATCTGTCTAAGTGTATAATAAAATCTTTTACATTTTACATTCACTTTCCCTCCTAGTTTTATCTATAGGAATTTATTTTTTCTAGTTTCCAGTAAATATTCACATTTTTATGATTAAGTGTATTTTCCCCTTGTTTCCTGATTCTTTTCAGGTTTGGAAGATTGTTCCACTTAAAATTCAACTATGTTTATTACTAATCATAACTAATCTATTTGTCCATAACAAATGAAATATGTTGATTACTTTCCTAAAATATATTATCAGTGTTTAATGCAGCGATCAACTTTTTCCCATAGAACATACCTAAATTTAGCCTTCCTAGGTGAATTACAATTAAGTTTTGAAGTGTTAGATATATTTTACAACTTTTTTGTGATATTTTGTTTTAAAAGATGAAGGAAAAGAGCTATCATTTTTCCTCCACTCAATAAATAGTTAATTACTAATTAGACAGTAGGGTTATTACCATACTGCACTTGTAGCTGTAAATGTGTTGTGCAGTACTTTGTTGCTTGTAAGTATTTTTTGCAAAGACAAAGCCTGTTATTGATGTATAGAAACTCAGGAGTTACAGACTTCATTGTATTGCTACAAAATATAAGATGAAAATATCTGGCAGATTTAGCTCTCATGCTTGATTTGATCAAGTGATAAAATTTTCCAATCCAGAAGCCTTTCCTTGGAGTTCTTTGATATTTCTTTTTGTACTAGGCCACGGTCAAAATTTGAAGCCAAATCTGAGTGCCACTGACTGCCTTTTAAACAATGTTTCTTTATATTAGAAAGTGTGTTCACCTAGCACTTAGAGAATAAAGTAAAATATATTTTTATTAATTTTTATTAACAATGTTTCCAATAATTTTAAAATTCATATAATAAGATATTTGAATGTGGCCTTTTTCTGACCATATACATATGTAAAGCTTTTTTTTTTATCTACTGGAGCAGTTTTGCCATAACTAGTATTCCAGGTCCCCACAAGTTTCAAGAAAAGGAGCGCTGACATACAATATTGTTAACTCCAACTAGGCGGCACTGGAGGTTTTTTGTTGGCTGTGGGCATGTAATTATTTTATTTCTGTTTTGAAAAATTGTTCATTGTTTTAAGAATTATGTATGAAAGGATAGTTTCCTATGAAAGGGTATGAGAGTGAGTGTTTACAGAGGAGTAATCTCTTCTAATCTGCTCATACGGAGGACTGGTAAAGAAGAGAAACACTTAGCCAACTCTTCCTGCAGTCGATTTGCTAACTACTTAATACACTTTAAGGATCTGGTTGCTTGCAATGTTTTATTCATGTTTTAATAGAGTTCTCTATTATTAAGTTCAAATATTTTTAATTAAAAGAAGTACAGCCCTCTGGGTAATACTGCAAGCATGTAGATAGCTGGTAAAGTTTTCCACACGTATAACTGCATTCAAACAATTCTGAATAAATCATTTGAACCTAGAACAATGCGAATGTCATTATATAGGGAAAAAAAATCCTTTAAATAACAAGCTTTGTCAATCTAGCAAAAGTATTAAGTACTTAATAAAAATACTTTATCATAAGGGGAGGATATGCAAAAAGACAAGGTAAGCTTTTAATTACTAAATGAAATACTAATTTTAGACAAATTTACGATTATTATAAAATTACGTCTTACATCAAAAGTTTCTCCTAAATTACAAAGTGAACTTAATCTCAAATTCAATTTTCAAATTCTGTCTTTGAATATTGGCTAAGACAATATAAAATTTGTGAAGAGGCTTTTTTTATTAGTTGTCTGAAACTACAGAATAAATAGTCCAAACTATTTCTCCTTTATTACAAGGTATTTATTGTACAGGATGTTTAACACAGCAAATTGTCATTACATCTCTTCTCCTTTCTGAATATAGTATTTCTAGAGTGAGACCATTACAAGAAAACAAAATGACAATTTGAAATAAGCTGGGGAAAAAAACAACAAATGTTTTGAATTGTTTCATAAAAATTCAAAAAATCTATGCATCTTTCTTCATAGATGTAAAGGAAAAGTCAAGCAGGGTTGTGTGATGTTTTGCCTTTATTAAAAAGAGAGTGAGAAAAATGTTCTTTCAATGCTTAGTGCTTTTATTCTGCATAGCACTAGTTCGTTCTGTCATTTTAATGACTGCATGCCAATTGCTTCTTATACGAGGTAAGAAAGATAAGCCGAAGCTTCTCTTATAATAACCAAATAAATGTAGAAGGCCTCTATATAGGAAAATTAACAGGAAAGCAGCATCTTCAGTAAGATCAATAAAAGTTACAGCAGCTGTAGATCTGATAGAATGCTAATACTTCAGAGCATAGCAGACTTTCCAGAAATAACATAAAAAGCTTTGTATGAAGTGAACAAATACCTAAGAGTAACTGAGCTAATAACGGACGTTCAGTAAGGGTCTGGAGAAAACTTATTATTTTAGGTTTAAAGATGGTAATAATAATCACACTATTCAGCAACGAAGCTTGGACCTCAAAAGCCAGAGGTATAAAAGGGGTGGAGGCTGTGCTAACAGCTTCTGTCGCCTTCTCATACCTTGCACAAAATGGCAGACTGTATTTATCTGTGCCAAAAAGTAGCCTGTGAGTGCTTGAGGTGATTCCATAGGAAAAATCTTTGCAAAGTCATTTGACTTAAGAATTTGAGATACCCAGTAAAAAATCAAAAATGTTTGCAATAGGCTTTAGAATTGTCTTAATTTTCACAAAGATTTGCATACTTGCCCATGGAGCTGTTTCCAAGTGAGCACCCTTCAGTCATAAATTGTGTTTTATGGGACATATTTACCTGCTGATTGTCAGCTTGCAGGCACGCTTCCCATCAAAGGTGGTTTACTTTGTTATCTGAGTGCTAATTTTCTTTTTGGTCCGTTATGTGCAATAGATGGCTTTAAGTGAAATCTAACATCATGGTAGTCAGAACGAAACATCAAAAATATATGATAGAGTTGCTACTCACAGAAACTTAATGTTGGGCAGCAATCTTTACTGAACGGTATGTCATTTCTTAAGTAGAATTTAAATAGGAAGTATTATTTTACATAGTATTGAGATAATAATTGTTGATTTATTTTATGGTGCCCATGAGGAAATAAAAACATTCTGTATGTTTTTATTCTAAAACTATTTTTGCAAATACATAGTAAAATATTCTAGAGCTTGAGCCAAAATCAAGGTTCTGTTCATTGCATGATGACGATACATGTATTATTAAAAAGAAGCATTTGTCCATCTGTCCTTGATCCAAAATTTTCTTCCAGTGTGCATTGTATCGCACATATCCTATACTTGGAGTTCATCACTGTCAATGAGTCTATGAGCATATCCCCAGTTAAACTTCTGGAGGGGAAATAAGTAATGTAGTATCCTTCACTACCTGGCTCTGATCACAAGGACAAAAAAAAAAAAAAAAAATTGGCAGGAGAGCGGATCAGATGAACAATAATGCTTTTCTGGTTCCCAGAAAATACAGTTTTATGAAGCTATATGGAACTCCCTAAAACAGAAAAAAGTACTGTGTCACTGAAAATAACCTCCTTTTACAGCAGTGTTTCCAGTGAAAGTGAGCACTTTGCATGTGAAATATTGAGTAATATACATGAAAATCTAAGATATACACATATATTTTTTGCGTTATTTCCTTAAAATAAGGGCATCAATGTGCAATGTATAACATCTTTTGTGGGCTGTATACGTCATACCTCTGTGGAGCTGAATAATTGAACCTATATAATATTTTATTAATCACTTTCATATATTCATGAGTGTTTTTAAAAGCAAATGTTGTTTGTGTTTATGTGATGTCATAGCCTGAAGGTATTGAACATTGCTGTAGTATTTCTCTTACATAAAGCTCCAGTTCAAGTTTTCCTGTGTCTCAGGTGTGACGGATTCATGATTATAATCCACATAGAAGACTTAGCATGTCTTGTATAATAGGAAGAAAGCAGAGGAGGTTGTAGTAATAATTCCAGTGTGTAATGTTTCAGTGTGTCTTCTGGGGGTACAAAAGTGACCGTACCTTTTCCTTTCATAGCAGGAAAAGCTAGCAACATGCGTATCACTAGTACAACTGACCTGCTTGTATTCTTGAGGTCTTCAGTTACCCTGTACCTTCCCACAGCAAAACACACTGTGAGATTCCCTCTTCTGCCAGGAACATGATAAACTCCTCGTCTAAAAGACCTGTTCTCTTCACTAGAATCAAAGCACCGTCCCTCTTTGGGATACTGTTATGTAGTGTCTGGCAGCCCACTGGCCGTACTCGGGTGATCTAAATCCCCTGAAGTCCTGGTCACTACCTGGATTCACTTTTCAAGCAGAAATGCTTTGTAATTTCATTCAGAACCAAAAAACTAGAGGCCTCAAGTATTAGACCTGTTCTTTTGTGAAACGGCAGTCTATGTGGACCCTTTAAAAAAAAGGAAGGTTTTTCTTAAGGAAGGGGTTCTTTAAACAAAGATGATGCCACAGCCGGTTGGGTGAACTTAAACAATCTTTTCATGAGGTTCTGTGTGGTTCATAAGTACAAACTGCAAAATAGTTAATACGTGGTTTTTAGCTTTTGGCCTGTGGACCAAGTTGGATATAAAGATTACAGTTGCATTAACAATTCAACCGATGAATATAAAGAAAAATGAAAATACAGTGATGTTTATTTTAAAATGTATATGCTAGCAAGTTACCAAAATAACTTCTAAAATTTAGTGCTGACATGTGTAACTTTCCAGAGGAATTTTATGCTATGCTTGACAAATAATTAAATGTTACGTTGATGGTGTCTATGGTACTATGATAACTGCATGATTGGGTTTATTTCAAGATTTGCATTTAATGCTTAAGCAATTTTAGCTGCTGCATTTTTTAACTTCTGAAAGCCTGCTTTTATCTTCTGTTTTTAATTGCAGTGGAACAGCAACTTCACCAAACACCCTGGATCCAAACTGTAGCCCATAACAGTGTTTGTGTTCTTCCTTCCTGTAATTATGTGTAAATATGCTTGATCTTCACAGCTGAACAGAAATCTGTTAACTAATCTTTTCTAGTAAACATTTCGTTTCTCTTTTAGTATTGTAGCTTCTTGAAGATTCCCAAAAATATTCTCCAAGGTATCTGTTATGTTCATATATGCTGTTCCATGATCCTGTTTATATTGTTGACTTTTCCATTTTATTTCACAGGAATATGACTGGAAAAATTACCAGTCAAATAGACTGAGTTCATCTGAACTGCAGATGCTGGCTAGCATGAAGAGACAACAAAATGAAGAATTAAGGGATACTGGGATCTCACATGGGCTGAGTGCATCACAGATAGACAACTGCAATGTTAGCATAAGTACAAACAGTGATGATACAGCAACCTGGAACTCTTGTTTCCCACCAGTAAGTCTAAACCCATAGTAGTTTGTCTATATGGTTTCTATCAATTCTGCAACTCAGGGGTCTTGAATGTTAAAATTTCTTTGAGTAGCTTTCAAATTACCATTACCAAACATTTTTTAGAACTTATCCAGTAAAACATGCCACCAAAACACATGCAGTTCCAGCAGGTTCTGTAGTACCACCATGGACAAAGAGCAAATCTATTATGTATATTCCTTCCTAGAATCCTGAATAATCATGCAGGCTGTACAGTTTGTCACAGTAGTGGCTGACAACCTGCAGGTGTGTGATATAGTACTTAAAAATAGTTCCAAAATGAATGAAACCCAGATATACCAGTCAGCAACTGCATTACAGTGTGAGTAATGGAAAATAATTGCTTCTTACAACAAAGGCTCATTACGGAAAAGCTAACTGTTTGAAGGACTGAAGCAGGAGAACAGCAGCAAAAAGCTGCAGTAGTTCTGAGCACTTAGCGTGTGTTCCTTCTGTATTTTGCACCTTGTGTTCTTATTTGTCCTGGTACAAAGTGGTACAAAATCACACACAGCTGCACTATGTGACAGAGTACTGTTACAAGAAGCAGAGGAGTATTTGTTACACTTCACCAAAGAGTACTGAATGTATGAAATCACAGAATAACATTTCAGCAACTATATGAAGGTACTTGCAGGAGCTGCTGTAAAACTAGATAACCTCATACTCTGTTTATATCTCAGCAACATAGTTCTTATTTTATTATAGGTGAAAGAATAATAAACAATGAATGTGGCTTAAGTAAAGCACACAACACAACTCTCTGAGGCAGATCCAATATTGGAAGAATAAACACTGCTGTGCTGTCCTGATATAAACTATTGTAGAGTAAATGCTCTAAAATGTTAGGTGCAAATTACCTCCAGGGATCTACAGGGCCTAGATAGAGGCCTGTAGTAGCAATATTCCATAGTGAACGATCAACACAGCATTGGAACTTTGTGTTACACCGGTAAATGGAAGTTTCAAATGAGAAGAGATGTATCAGTAAGTGGGTAATTGTACAAATAAGAACTTGGTTTACAGAGTAACATTTTGCAGGATATCAGAGAAACATTAGTTGGTTTTAACTATTTGAGATATGTAGACGTAACACATTTAGTTGATTTCATAGTATTTCCAGTGCGCTTTCTCAGTACTCACTAAATAGGCTTAAACATAGTGTAAATCTGCAAGACTGGACAAATGGAACTCAATTAAATAAAGAGAATAGCAGTCTTATTAATTATTGAGTAGTTTAATTATAAGGAAATTGATAAGAATATTTAGACATGTCAGGTTTGGTTAATACAAATTACATGAGTAAACAAAATGAACTTTTAAAGTAAAATGTACTGCTGCAGTATTCAGCGATGCACAGTGTGACTGCTAAGACAGTTCTTTGATCTTACTGCCTTGATCAGCTTCTGTAGCTTCAGACTAATAGCATCAGTCTAAAAAAGTGTTTAGGTTAGTCATATAAATTGTAATTTAATACAGCTGTAGTTTTTCATAATAGTCCTTTGTGGCCATCTCTGTCTACATAAATCAAGTGTAAAAGGCAACATATTTGTCTTTGAGAGAGAAGTTTTTCAAATTTCATTCAGTTGACTGAAGTGTTGAGGTGTCTTACACATACAGCCTTGTCAGGTTTCTCCTCTGCATTTTGCAAGGTGGGCATTGAGGTGTTAAGATTTAACGGCAAGAACCGTTTCAGGAAGAGATAATTTAGAAAGCAAACCTAATATTTTCTCAGATAAGGACTAACCACTTAGTCCCTCGCTACAGCGAAGACTGCTGAAATTCAGCTTCCGCAGTCTTCCTTACCCATATACATCTATCTTTACGCAAAAAGACTCTCTGTGCCAGTTCAATGTCACTTAGTCCACAGTATCTATTGATTTTCTTTTCCTTTCTGAGATAGCTGCCACAGCACCAGCTATTCATAGATGTGGTACAAATTTTTGGAGTATGGACTTGTGTGTTTAGCACACTGCTTGATGTAATTCTGTTCCAATATTTGGAAAAATGCAGAGTAGTCAAGTGAGGATGATAATTCATTTTCTAGACCTTTAGTATGTAGGGAGGTTATAAACAACATTTATTAGGGAAGGTGATTATTTAATCATCCCAAGTTGTTTAACACAGAAGCTTTTAAAAGAGTAATTGGGGGCATTTTTGGAGTGCTGGTGTTAAATTTTAGTATATTTTGGTATGCTTACAACATTTTAGAACACTTTGAGAGCAGTGATCTATGCCAGTATTCAAATGGGTAGCTGCAATGAAAAAGTTAATGTAGGCCAGTTGGTCTGATATCATTGTCAAAATAGTGAAGAATCTGGTATGGGATTCAGTTAACAGAGATTTAAAGGGTGGTAATATGGTTAATGGTAGTCAAGATTATTTGATAGAAAATACATCCTGTTCAAAAAAAATGTAATTTTCTTGATAAAGTTACAGTTGATAAGGGAACTGCTTAGATATAACATGTTAAGACCATTGTAAATATTTGTTTATAAATGAGAAGCATACAATATTGATAAAGCATACCTTGAATGAATTTAGAACTGGTCAACTGACAAATACCAAAAGCAGTCAGTAGACAATTTTCTGCAAGTAGAGTATATTCAGAGGGACCCGCTTCAGGGTTCATTCAGTTCAAGATCTGATGATGTTCCGTGGTTTTTATTAGTGATCTGCAGTTTAATAGCCTGTGATATACGTATGGTCATGAGTTGATCTAATTCTTCCCTCTGGCTTTCAAATCTGTAAATCTGTCAGGTAATTTCATATAGCTGTTTTCAGTGAATGCCCACACATAGCATTCGCATGAGCAGTAAATGTGTTACTTCTACATAACTGAGAGATCAAAATGCAGCCTACTTGGAGTGACTA
The DNA here is from genome assembly GCF_963921805.1 of Phalacrocorax carbo. Taxonomy (NCBI): domain Eukaryota; kingdom Metazoa; phylum Chordata; class Aves; order Suliformes; family Phalacrocoracidae; genus Phalacrocorax; species Phalacrocorax carbo. The sequence goes on from NC_087518.1 coordinate 10,859,523, forward strand.
GAACACATACAAAGTTTGTTCCTCCTGGATTTCAGTCTTCTGCAATGTGCGATCTTAGTGTAAAGACCTAAAATGAGTAAATTAACAATTTCTTCACTTTCCAGTTTCTACCAATAAGTGTTCCTTATATATATTTATTCCTTATATATATAATGTAAAAAATATGTGTAGAATAAAAGCAGAATTGGTTTTATGTCACTGATCTTTAGTACCAGTATCATTTCAGTTGAGTCAAGAGAATTTGCAAATGATCAATCCTTCCAAAATCAGATATCAAACAGCAGAAAAGTTTGCATGTATCTGTAGCCCTCTTCAAGTTGTGTAGGCAAATGATTTTAGCAGTGCAGTATAGAAAATAAGTAGAAATAATCCTCATATTGTAGTTTGACAAATTAAGGACAGCTTGAAATTCTTGTCAGGATTAAATGTTCATGCTTACATGTGTTTCCAGGATGTATCTTCTGAATATTTAAATCAGTAGTATCTATTGCTTTCTCTTATGTTCTTCAAAGATAAGTAGGGAGTATTTTTATTCCAAATTTTCATTCATTTTATAAATTTTTGTCCCTTAGTGGAATCTATGGCAACAGCACCACCAGAAGGCAGCTTTTTGTGTATCTTTCAGTTTGAAATACCTATGATGTTTTGCAAGGCAGGGCAAGATATAAACATGTTAGATAGTAAACTTCTGTATCAAAGTAATATTTTATATATAAAACACATTTTTAGTGAGTTTGTTTTTTCCATCATTTTCCATTGTTAGTCTGATTTTCAGATGCATTGAAAATTCTCATGTTACTGGCTTTAATGAAACTCAGAAACCCTTCTGAATGTTAGGGCACATAGATCAATCATATTGCTAAGTTGCAGTTAGAACAGATGTCCTTGAAAACTATAAAACAGATATACTAAAAGTGTATTTTATAACCTCTGATAGTTTACCAAGAACTGAATATATTCTGTCAGGACAAATCATTGAAATGTAAGTCGTTTAGCAGCTGCTGTAAACTATGACAGCCAAAAGGAATAAAATAGCTTTGAATATTATACATTACCCAGCATAGCTATCAGTTATAAATATGGAAAACTTCTATTTTAAAATGGATTTACTTCAACACAGAATTGTAAACCCTTGTAAAATGTGTGTGGGACACAGTTCCAAATCAATAATATGTCTATGTGGAAATAAATATTTTAAAAGACTTTATTTGACTGTGTCTTACCTGAGTGTTTTCTTAAATCTTAGAGTCTACGAAATTCCATGTTAGCTTTGCAACAATATGAAAAACACAGTTCTATATATTGCAGAGTATAATGTGAAGTTTATGCCTGCACATAAACACATTATCCAAGAAAAGTTGCAAAGCTTCCAAAATATCTCTGCTTAAATGCCTTGCTTTGTTCCAGAGATCCAGTAAGACCTTCCTGCCCTGGCAGGGAATTGGCCCATTCTTGGGTAGCTGTTTCCCCACTTCAGACAAAACACAAACATTCTGGAGCAAGATCTTATATAAGAGAATTCAGTATATCTTCTTGCATATGGACCCTGATTCTGAGTCAGAAATGCAAAGGGAGAAAGAAGATTCTCCTAGACTGCTCAGTGATAAATCCTAGAAGCTTGTAATGGTATAGTGCTCCATTAGCAGGCGCCAACGTATGCTCACCACTAAGAACTGTCTTTCAGGTAAGGAGTACTCACAGAGAAGAAAGATTACTTGTTCCCAAGCAACTTCCTAAATAGAAATTCAGTTACATAGACCTTGATCTACAAAATATCTGAAAGGGTACTTCCAGGTTTGTGCCTAATTTGTGGAAGGTCTTCTGGCCTCCTTTGTAATGATTCAGAAAAGCGAGCCACTTAACAAAAAAATGGCCTTGCATAACTGAAGTCTGACAGACAAGAGGAGTGATACTTAAACCCAGAATTATTCCAACAGAGAGCTCAGTTTGACAACCCCTGGAGGGATCTGTTCACATCAATTCAAATTGCAAAACTGAGGGAGACTATTCTTTACTATGAAATGAGACTAAAAATTATTTAGACAGATATTCTGGTTTATAGACTCTCTAATTCACTTTCTGTCTCATCCACAGTCTTCCACTAGCCATCATTTGGGAATTGCACGATCCACCACCAGGCAGTGACTCATATTTGGCAGTAATTAGGATGTCATTCATCCTGAACATATATTTTACAACATCCCTCCCTACTTCCTGAAACCATGAGAACATACTCATTTTTATATTGATTTCTGTAAAAAAAACAATTGCTTTCATACTGCTTAGTATTTATTTTTAGCATTTCATGTACTAAATTGTCTAAGTATTGTTAATGTATGCTTGTATTTTCATTTCTTTTGCCTTCAGTGATTTTTTTAGAACTGTTTTTGAGGTATCTGATAATGCCAAGGGGGGGTCTCTTCTGAAAGCACTACATATATACCTAGAGAAAATGTATTTCTGAATTTTATAATTCTTGAATTTTTATATCAGTTTATGAATATTGATCTTTCTTGCAAATGACTGTTTTTAATGCCGTAAACCAAGTGTAGTTTAAAACCTCTGGGGCATATTCTTACAAAGGGTAGGTAAGATTTGAAGGCTGTGGAGAATTAGCATATTTTGTATGAATATTCATGCATTCCACTGTTAGCTATTCATGAACAGCTTCATCCACGTTTCAGATTGGCAGTGCCATAGAGAAGCATATGTGCGTCAGCAAACTTCATTTGGGACTGCTAAGATTGCTGTTAACGGTGCTTCTGGTGAGAGAGGAACCATGTCTGCCAGCCGTATTAGCTCTGGCTCTGTGTTGTCTTAAGAATGTTTGGTTCTGCACAGATCCAACTAAGAATCCCTGCACCATGCTTCCTATATATGTACAGTCCAGACTTCTCTATCAGACAAGACTTTGCCACCCTTCCCTCTCTGTTTGCACTCTGTCCCCACACAGGCAGTAGAGAAATGGCCGTGTGGTTGACTCTTTAATTCATATGTATTTCCACCCACACAAGAATCATCTGTTAGGTTGTACTTCTGCACAGTTAGGATCTGAATATCCCTTTTAAATTTCACAGATAAGAAAAAACTGTAAAATTCTAATATCAGAAGCTGCAAATGTGTATGCTCATAAAAGATCTCCTACGTACTTCTAAACATGCTGAAAGAATATTTGCAAAGTTCTTTTCTCACTATTATTTTTTTGTTTTCCATAGCCCGTCAGACAGGAGCATCACTATCAGAAAGAAATGAGCCCACTTTCTCATTCCAACCCACGGTAAGATTCCATTTATAGCCTAGGCAGTAAGGATTCAGTTAGAGTGTTCTGAATATTAAATGTGACATTCTTTGATTTAATCTTAAATCTCTTTTCACTTGCAACCTCTTCTCAGAGGGCTTTTCTATTGCTCATTTTAGTCACTGTCTGAAGTATGTCTGCATTGTCCTGGAATGCAGAACTGAATTCTATATGTTTTGGATGCACCACTGTGTATTTAAACTGACATAGGCCTTGCTCCTACACCTGCTTTGATGCATGATTCAGCAAATCTTCCTCATCTGACATACATACACCTCTTTCTTTCTCCTTCTCTCCCTCTCTGCTTTGAAGGCTTAGAACTAGAATTCTTTACGTGACTGCAGGTGCCAGGGAGTCAATTTGTAACAATAGATTTTAAGGTTACTTATTTAGGTAGGACTTTTCAAAAGATACCCCAGTCAGGAGAGGGTGTTACAATGCTGTGGGATAGTTCAAAGGGATCCTGTCTACAATATATTTTGGCTGTCAAGTTTTTAGCTTGATCTGTTTTGTTTGGAATCAGCAACAAAACCCTGTGACTTTACTATAAGGTGAGATGGGGGTTTGAAGACAGGGAGAGAGGGTGATTAGGGAGAAATAATCGGATCGAGACAGTCAAAATTAATTGTCCAGTTTCAGAACTGTCCTGTACCTGTGAAACCTCAACATCACTCTGTCAATTTTTTAACAGCCTAAACAAGAGGCATACTTATTTTGAAAAGTAGTTCTGTTTCATTTACACTCAATGTTATTAATGTGGATTTTGCTTGTCCAAGTTTTAACTGGACAATGTATGTGAGTTGGGAGGGATAGGAGGAGAGGATGTTTCAGATACAACTTCTTCATTTTTTATCAACAGTCTGAAATGTTTTATAATAGTGCACTGCCAGTCAGTGCAAGATAATATGCGTTTCTCCTCACACAGATGTTTTCATTCACTTGTTTCACTTGCCATCCACATTTTTATTATCTTCTTGTAAGATTTTATGAAGCGAACACTATGAAACTTGCTGTGCAATTCCACCCAGATGCATCAGTTATTGCAACATGCAACCATATGTTTCCTAGCGCACGCAGTATATTACTAGAGTTAAAGTATAATCCTGTATGCCTGTTCCCTTTTACATGTAAATCAAAGTGCTCGTGCTGGTCTAGAAAATCTCTCTGCCTTGGGTGCTGGTTGTCCAAGGAACTACCTCTGTCCTTATGAGTTGTTACGATGGCTGAAGTGGACAGAGACACTTGACTAGAGTCCACAGAGTAAGATACCAGGTACCTTGTGACCGACACTTTGTCGAGGACTCTTTATTCCAGAATAGAGATCAAGATTCTGGTGGCATTAGAATTGCCTACGGGCTATTGCCATTTCAGTGCAAGCTACATTGTTTGTCGTCTTTTTGATCACACATTGGTTGAGTCATGTTTTATTAAGTTATTTTTATGCATGTGCTAAAGCAATTTGGTACTCGGTACATTTTATATACTGAAAAACAGAATAAACACCATTATCTGTAAAAATAAAGCATTTCATCATATCAAGTTAATATGATCAACAATGAAAATTTGTATTTCCATATAATAAAATTTAAAACAAAATAGTATAAATTATGACTTAGTTCTTATGCTATTTTAATCCAGTACACACAGTAGACTTAAATTTCTGTAGAAATCATTTCTGAGAAATGCAGGCAAAGGCAAAGTATTCATAAAATACCTGACTTGAAAGTGCCTCATAAATTCAGTAGCCCTTGTGAACTGCCAGAAAAGCATTATTGGGCTGTAAATACAGAAGATGACAAAATTACGAGGTCGGTTTGCATCATGATATAAAAACTGGAGATTATGTGACTTGAATACCATTATTGACATCATTACCTTTCATTTATGATGGAAAACTCTGTAATATTTTTCACAAAGAGTGTATACCTAAACGAGAGGGAGATAAAATTAATGGCAATTCTATAACTTAGTTCCTGAAGTGTTTTTAAAGCCAATTTTAACAAGTAGTATAGTATGTGAGCAACTGGAAAATGTCTAAATCTTTCTAAGCCTGCTGTAGCTAAGCAGGGGAACACACAGAATATTTGAAAAAAATTATATATCCTATGTAGATAAGTGGCTATAAATGCCATGGCATGAAGACAGTTACATGACGCACTTACTGAAACAACAAATAGTTTGTTGTAATGAGTGATAAAGAATTTGACAGGTCTCAAGTAACTTTAAAAAGTGTAGTGGTGATATTTTCTGGGGAATGAAAAGAGAGCAATGTGGAAGCTATTGTCCAGTAAATGTAGCTTCTGTCTATAATAAGATAAAAGAACAAGCCAGGAAAGAAAGCACCTGTGAAGATAATGGAAATGTAGTCAATAAAAAGACCCAGCTAGACTAATTTTCTATTGGTTCCACTGGGTAAAGGTCGTAAGTCTGCCAAGAATATTGCTACTGCAATACAAATCACCCCCACATCATGCTGCTTTGCAAGGCATAGAACCAGTTAATGAAAGGAGACAGAATGACTGCAGAGGCTACAGAGCCAGATGAGCAAGATGATGTGCAGTGTTTCAAGCCTTAGCTATGCACTTCCCACTGACTGATGTGCTGTATGGTCCTGGCTGAATATCAGAATTGCTCTCCTCTCTCCAAATAGGAAGCTGTAACTATCTATGTTACTTCTTCCTCCAGTGCAGGGGCTGGAAATTGCTATGTACCCTGCACCTACTTAGTAAGCATTTGTCCTCCAAAGTATTTGTGTGTCATAGAAGGTTTGAAAGTTTCATTAAAGGCAATGCTGAAAGGAAGTAAATATCCTAAAGGAATTTCATCCATACTGAACTGCAAAATGTGGAGCTGCTTTCTGAAAAAGATCACTTGAGCCTAATTTTATTAATAGCTTTTCTGAACTACAGATGCTCTCCAGAAAATTTATTTCTGATAAAAGCTGATTTTTCCATCTTTGAGAGAGAGGTTTTTTTATAAGTTGAAACCTAGCTTTATAAGAATTGCCTCACCAGATCTCTGTTGGCATCCTACTCAACTCTTCCCAAGCTACCAAATAAAATTTGTTCCTCTGAAGTTCAAACAGCTGTTCCCCAGAAACCACACTAAAGTAGGACACAAATGTTTCAGCATTTCATTGGGTGTCCTTTCACAAGAAGTGTATTTTACTTAAGCAATTTCATGCAAAATGTACACAGCCAAATTTCCAGTTAGGTTTTACCCAGACATTTAACTCTGTGTGTTTAAAATAAGAAAAATGTATTCCTATCATGAATTGTGGGCACAGAGATTTTATGATAGTAAATGCCTGATTTGGACTATGGCCAAAAATGTAAGATGAACACAGGCCTCATTTTATGAGAAAGTTTGTGGTCTCAAACCAAAGAAAGAGTAATCAAGCTGTTTCATTCACAAATGAAAGTAATTTTTAAACTGAAGTTTAATTTGTTGGCCCTATTAATGGCTGATGGGTTTCATATGTTAATAGCTCTAAAATCAACAGCCTCCACAAACTTCTCCATATATGTGGGGCTGACAGCTTTTCAAAGGGTTGATGGAACCTGCAGAAGTTAATTAGTATATCAGTCAATGAAAATGATCTTTTGAAGTCTGTGCCTCTGCTGTGGGCTTAGTGAAGGCTACCTGCACAGAATTACCAGGAGTAAATAGGACTGTACTCCCTTGTTAGCTCCACCTCTCTTCTCTGCGCTGCTGGAAGCTCACGCTTGCAAGGTTGGTATGTGGAGGTGCGCATGCATCAGTATATAGTGTACCCTCCCTGTTCAGCCCTATGTGTTGGAATTCGCCCCACCTGATGGGTGATCATGACCCAGTGTGGGGACAGGAGGGGAGTCTTAAGCCTCCTTGCTGATACTGAGCATCCATCTGTACCTGATGATGTAGATTGTCAGCCCCAAAACCCCAGCAAGAATGTGAAGAAGCAACGAGATGTCATTTTGTCAGGTTCTCATCTACCCTGTCCAGTGTCTTGTTCTTCCCCATGACCCTCTGACCTGCTTCTGTGGAGATTATCTCCATAGGTTTTGCTATGAAAAGGGAGTATTACAGTTGTTCTGAAGTGATAGGATTCAGGACCATCCTCAAGCCCATCCAGTACCTAACCTGTAAAATAAGCTAGATTTATCTGCTCTGTACATGCAAGTCAGTTGCTTTTTCAATGGGATTTTTTGTGTTTAGATTAGATCCCATCAGTGGTTTTGTTGTAAATAAAAAATAAGCCTCTTAAAACTAAGGAGCATATGAGGTCATTTGTATTTTAAGGAAGACCAGGAATATTTTCAAGTGTTTACTAAAATTGCTAAATGAAAATATGATGCAATTCAGGCTAGCATTTTGTCTAGATTTATGTTTTATCTATAAAAAGTGTCACCACTGTACTGTGGTTTAAATCCTTTCTAGCTTTGCCACTTGTGGATGTGATATAAAGTTTCTTGTATCTATAATTGGCTGATAAGGGCCTGCAGTCTTTGACAAATGATTAATAGCCACTGACCTCACTTCACATGGGCTTGGTGCAGGCTGACTAAAGCAAACTGTCTTGTCATTGTAACCTACATGTGTTACATTAGACTGATCAGGGTATCATCATTCTTCTCTCCCCTAGAATAAAAAAGAAAAAAAGGCAAAAAACGCAGTAAAGTTTTCTTCCCTTTTTTTGGTAAAGGTGTTTCTCTGATTATGATAAACATTATAGATTTGAGACTTACCATCACAAAAGAAATGTTTCATTGACTTGCATGTTAACGTATTTGAGGAGGACAATAACTATAAACTTTTCTGAAGAAGTTGTAGGTTTTGCCTTAAAATTAAAGCAGAACCCATATCCTTAATAGTACTTTATCAAACAATGGGATTTTTTATTTTTATAATGATATGCATGCATAGTAGTTCAGATAATCATGAAATGGATAAACATATTTCTTTAACTAAATACATGTTGACTTCTTTTCAAACTTGATTATTTGTGAAGTTCTGGTAAATAGGTTAAATATAATGAACACCACTTTCTATGCTTAACTGACCACTATTGATTTTAGGAAATAAATTATTTATTTTACTTTGCTTAAAAGTTTTTGCTACAGAAGTCTTTTTTTTAGAACCTATTGTTGCCATAAATGTTGCCATTATCATGGCACCTGAAATGTACATAATATATCAATGATTCCAGCACAAAAACACGTGCACTGCAAACTCTCAGATATTAGAAGTATGTTCAGCTTTGAAACTACCATTCAAGCACTCTGATCTGTTCCAGGTGAAAATTAAACATTCCAATAGCTGATGCATGTGTTATAATACTATTGAGAGATTCAGCAAGATGAAACTCACCTGCAAAATGGAGGAGAAAAAGAAGGATTGTAGTTATAACATTTATTTGCACTATACCAGAACTTCTCCAACAGGCATGCTGCAAAATACAGACACAAAATATCTGTCTCCCGTATTTGCAAGGAAAGGCTTAAATAGCAGAACAATTTAAAGTTAAGAAGCAAATTTAAAGATGGAGTTTTGCAAACAAAGAAGCATATTTATTTTTACGATTCATTACAAGACCAAAGTCATACGCTGCCATTACTTCTGCAAAATAGACAATATTATATTATGAAGTATTATAAAATTACACAACAGTTGTCAAAATAAGTGAACAAGAACAATGTATCAGAAAATGTACTTTGATTTTTCATTGTATTGTTCAGTTACTTTACTCATCACAAAATAGAGTAATTTGCAATAGGTCTCCCAGTCATTAATCTGAATTAGCAAAGTTCTGCTGCATTTGTCAGGCTATAATATGCATGAAAAAGAACATGACAAACGAAGCAAACAGCACAGGAAACGTCTAATTGAAAAGGTTAAATTTTTTAATCATGATGGTAAAAAGCTAAGCTGCAGAAAGGTTGTTGAGAACCAAGTGGCTAACATGTAAAAGCTTGTTAAAATAATCCAAAAATGGCTTTCCCTTGTATGGGAAGCTGAGAAAATGTGAACATGGCAGCATAGACACTAAGGGCTTGAATATAAAACGTGCCAAATGCTTCCAAAGATGCAGTTGCATCTATGTTAATATAGGGTAGGTTATATCTTTTTTTTTTTGTAGCTTCAGGACTTATTGAGAATATTTTTTATTTGTTCCACCCTTTTTCTGAATATTCCTGGGCCATTCAGAGTTGTCTGACTGTGCTTATATGTAGAGATGGAAAATAGGCAGTAAAAGATTTTACATGCCTCTAAAATCTCTTAGATTGAAAGGAAGAGATAGGTTACAAGTCTGGGATTCCTGGTTCATAGTGTATTGCAATCTCTCTTTCAGTACTCAGCTGAACTGTTGCTATGGCTCTTTGCCAGTGTGTCTTCTTCCAGGGGATCTCCAGTGCTTATGGATGACAAGACACTTTGGTCCAGCCACAAGCCAGCGTCTAAGGTCTCTTTCCAACTTCTGACAGCTCTTAGAGCCTTGGGATTTCAGGGTACTTCACAGGGCAGGCAAGCTTCCACATTGGTTTTTACCAGTTGTATTTTTCCCTTTTCTGGAGAGAAGCAGCTTATTATCATTAACCAGCCCCCCATCTATGGAAATACATATTTATTCCTCCATCCTACTTCTGAACTGGAAGCTTATTTAAAAACAGACAAATCAGGCTCCCTGACTGACATTCCATATACATATAACATTTTCTTATAGAGCAAAACTGTCTGGGTTTTGAAGGGCACAAATGCCCACACCTCCCATCCCTGCTATTCTGGTATCATTTGTGGAAGAGTGTTGGTTCTGATTCCTTTATGGTGTTTTACATTTGTTGTTGACAGAACTTGATGGTTTTGAAGAATTAAACTGGGGCAGCATACTTCTCACTTTGTGGTAATGATGAAGTTTCCAGCTTCATGCTGTGCCATTCATTCCATTAATATACTAAAAGGTCAGAGTTCTCCTGCATACATTTGTTTTTTTTACTTTTCTGAAAAAGAAACGTAGTTTTCACAGACTGGGAGCATTCAACAGCACCACCTTTAACACGTTTGACAATATTAGTGTTCTGTTGAGTCATGTGTCTCCGTTAATTTTTAAAAGCCCTCTGGCTCCATGTCATCCATTAAAAAGCTAAATGGGATGCAGTCGACATCCAGAATGGACAGAACAGTAAGATGCTGTTGGTGGCTGGCTGTGGAGAAAAGGAATTACTTTAATTGCAACAACACTCATTAAGTACTAGATTCAGGTGTTTCCTGAACTGGTGGAATATTAAAATATATTTTTTAAATGAAAGGTTTATTTAATTTGAAAAAATATGTAAAAAAGGAAGCTCGCCCTACCTAATGGACACTTCATTAAATGTGGAAATCCACTTGATTTACTGATCAATGACTATCTGATGTAGTTATTAGAATTTACTTGCTTAAGATTAGATTAATATGAAGGAATTTTAACACACCTTTGCAAATTCATTACTTCCAATTTATAGAGCTCATCTTCTGATAAATGAAACAAAACCAGCAAAGAAGAAAGGGTTAGTATTTTACTTAAATTAAATGAGCAAACACTGGTTTTCTCTATTGGTGTCATTTATATTCCTAGTGAATATTGAAACTATAATCTAGCCAGCAAGCTAATGTGGTGATGAACTAGAAGTTTAGTCTTTAAGCAAATTCCAATGTTACTGTCATTTAACAGAAGCTATGGTAGAAGTTCCATGTATTTAATGTCAAAACATTGACCAAACAGCACGATATATTCATTACTAAGCTGTTAAAGCTCCAAACTTAGGTCATTTTTATTTTTAGGTTGTTGTAGATGACAGTGTATGGTTTTAATAACCTGCACAAATTTATCATTTGAACATTGATAATGAAAGAAAAATGGGATAGCATTAACAGGTCAAACTTTCAGCTAATGCCAGTCAGCATGATTATACTGTACACACTTGTAATAGCACCTTACACTATCTAAATATCTCGTTTAGTAAGTAGAATTCATATCTCCTTTGTTATCCTTGAATCTAATCTAGCACCCATAAACCAGTTTATTTACAGATTTAAGACCTTAAAAGCAGATTCAAGTCTTCCATGTACAGTTGCACTTGTACTTTTTATCATCTATTTTTAGTTACTAATTAATTGAAAAATAATTTCATTAGTTTTTAAGGAGGTGTCTCTGCCTCCATTAGAAGTATGGTGTTTGGCAGACTGGACTTGCTGAAGTGGTTTTCAGGAAGGAAAAATGCATTCTGTAAATATGCTTGTGGTTTTCTAAATCTTAGTGCTAGCAAAAAAAGGAAGTTCCAGTAAGGCATACAGTAAATGAAGATATTATGTATTAGGGATGGAATGAATCTGTCACTTTGACAGATTGTGAGGCAAAGAACAGATTAACAGATTACTCATAGTCAGAATGCAGCTCACTGAAAAATGTGCAGGAAATGATAAGTGTTGGTTTGTGCTGATTTAATGATATTTTGAAACTCCAATAACACTCTAGGAGAATAATACAATGCAGCTCATGGCTTGCAGTTTTTTAATCACCAATGTATTTCCAGATTGCCCTTAAATACTTGGGATATTTCTTTTTAAAATGGAGATTTCAATTAATGCAAAGTCATATGGACATGTATATTTATGTTATTTTTCAAGATTTTTATTAAAATGTGCATTCAAAAATCCTTGATTTCTTTGTATAAGTGTACTCTATATTCTTTTGATAGCATATCATCTTCTTCAGTATACTCGCTCAGTTTTCTATTAAAAAGATACTGTTTTCCCACCTTGAGAATAACTGAACAGTTACTGATGTATGAATTAATATTGAATGTTTCTTGGTTTATGGCATATTTATGTAAGTACTTCAAGAATTTTCAAAAATCAAAATTGTTTGAAGAATTTTAGATACAATAATGGACAATTTAAAGCTAAGATGACTTCGCAATTATTCCAGACATATATAGTGGCAGGACCTGAAATTTGATTTCAACATTTTCACATATGATAACACAAACACATCTTATTGTTAATAGCCTTCATAAGTCCTTACTTCACTACTGAAACTGTTGTTGAAGGGTTTATTTCTATGGAAATGCTTATATTAAAAAAACTCTCCCGTGATGCATACATCATTCATACATTACAAAGCAGAGCTCAAATAGGTGTGTATAGGTAATCTGATTTAAGTTAATGAAGTTGCACATCTGTGTGAAGTTCAGCAGATATGTAAATAATGTAAAATTCAGCTCTGCTAATCTAGAGGAGCCTAAGAATACATGCTCCAAAAAAGTTGTAGCAGGGAATGGGTGAGGGGTGTTAAAAAGCTATATGACTTTTTGTTGATTTATGTATGAACTGAACTAGTCACTAACAACCTTCCTTAAACAGATCTAATTAAGAATCCAAACACATGAGAAAAATAGGTCTTCATCTTAGCAGAACTGAATATTTAGGCTATACTGAACTATACTTGTGATACGAGCTGGCACTTTGCATTCAGTGGGTCATGGTAAGGTATTACTTATTCACTTGGAACATTTGCAGCAGAATTTTCTTCATGTGGTATTAAATATTACTCATATAACAGAAGTATATGCTGAGATTTTAGTTGATAGTTGCACAAGATGTCAAGAATTGGTCCTTTTTTCCTTAAAATATTGTTATACTCTTGATTCGTACATTGGCATTCTCTGACCCTCCACAGAACTAGTCGAATTATCCACTGTAAAAAATAATTCAGCAAATGTGCTCCTCTTATTATCACTCAGGCATGAGCCAGTTCTCCTCTAGTATTCATAAAGATCTGCTAAGTAGTTCACGCAGTTAAATATAATCTCTTGTGTTCTTTATTGATTGTACTCCTCAAATGCTTAATAGTCTGTCAGTCTGATGTGCTCTTAATGATACAAAACTGATGTTGTTTTTTCATTCCCTGATTTGATACAATGTAGCCCTTGCCTTACATTTTTAAGTATACTGCCAGGCTGACCGAATAATTTGAATGTTCCTTTTAATTCCTGCATAGATTGTTGGACAAAACCCTACCAAAACTTCAATGCATTTTATTTTTTTAATAATGTGGATTAAATTATTCCATTGATTTAAATAATATAAATAAAATCTGTTCCAAAAGAAATGTGATTAATTATGATATCTCAGTTCACAGCAATGTTAAAAATTTTTATACTGAATGATTTGCCATTTTCTCAGTCCAGCCAGTAGGATAGGCTAAAAAGCAAAAATACTTTGAATTTTTACAGATATCAAAGTTATTCAGTAAGATATAAATCAAAACCCTCTGATTCTTTGGATTTCTGTTGAGGATAAAAATTTTGATACATTGTCATTGATATGTGCTACTTAATAAAGCATCACTAATTCTCTCAACAGATTTTACTGATGGATGCCATTTTCTGAAAATTTAATGTATTAAAATAAAACTGAAACTTATGTTCATAAGTCCAAAAGATTCTTTTGTTTTCCATAACAATTCAGCAATCATGTGATATTTCAATATACAACAACCATTTTCAGAAAGTACTTTCTAAGAAAAGACCATAATATAGCAAGATATTTTGGTATGGGGAGTAGCTTTCAGAAAAATGGATTTCAGTGCAGTCACTAAAGGTGCATGATGCTTTGAATGTGTGTGGAAGCTATTCTGAGCCTTCATATGACACAACTCACAATGTCAAAAGACAGTACTTGGCATTCCACATCCTTATCGGGAAAGTTCTACATAGTTTATTGCATGTCGATTGTATTAATTGCAGCTGGAGGCATTGATAGCATAAATAGAGTGCCTTTAATTAGTCAGAATGCATGATTAGCTTTTCTGTTTTAAGGAGATAAACTAGCTTCTTAAAGAAGTTCCCAAAAATAATACTTTTTATTCAGTCAGAATAAAAACACAATAAATGGGAACACAGGCCACAGTCTGCATTTCTCAGAATATTGCTGGTTGTCTCCATGCTGGGCTCTACTTTCAGGCAAGGTCTACATATTTTTAGGATTTTTTTTTAATTAACTCTCATACGCTCTCTCTCACACACATGCTTTAGCTGCTTCCTAAAAGCAACTGCAGATTTCATTGTGGAAGAGTCTGTCTTGACTGCTAGACTACAGCACCTATTAGAATTGCCACTGCAGTTCCGCTTTTCAGAGGTTTATCAATCAACTGTCAATATTTACTCTCTACTGCAGTTTTTCCAAGAAGATTTCAGCACTCATGAGATATTTTTTCCCCCCCAAGGTTTCAGAAAAAGTTCATTTAGACATGGTTAAGTAACACATAGAAGCAATAAACCAGTTTTTAATATATATTATATAAAATGTTTCAACTTTAAAAGTAATATTAAGTCAACAATGAATCCTTCGTACTGTAGTGTTTTGATTACTTGTCTTGCTGGGAGGGGTTTGAACAGCAAAACTATTAGGTTTTTGTGGACATTGAGAGAAAAAAAACATGAACTGAACGTAGACTGACTTACTAGGAAATACTAAACACTCGAACACATCTCTTGTTGCCTCTGTCAGAAATAAACAGTCTTTTGCCTCCCTTTAGAACCATCAAAATTGCTAGATCTTACACTTGCACCTACTAGAGAAAATAATAATTCATCTAGTAAACCAGATGCATCAAAATAAATATAAAGATGAAACTGAAAAAGTCCTTTACATAAGAATTTACTTCAGTAAATGAAGGACAAAACCAAAGACAAAATCATCCAGCTACTCATAGATCATCCCATCTCTGATTTCTCAGACTTGATCTTTCAGGAAGATATTCCAGAGATGAGACCTCAAACTAAAATTCATAAATTTCCTGAGTAATAAGAACTATTAGTTTAACAGAAATGCTGGTTCAATGATATATGATTACCTTCCTCCCTCAATGTTCTCTAAATGAATTGTCTCTTTCTTTTCCATTGGAGGTAATTGCCTTATTATCTTTCTTTCCTTCTTACTAACATCCTCTCCACTCTCTAGGTACCAGCTATTTATTTTCTTCAGAAAGTCTCTGATACATATTTTATATGAAAAACACGTATCTCCAAACTCTTCTGTTTTGTGCAAGACCTGAAGAACTGCATATATACTCTAAAGCTTCTTTACTTCTCTGACTACATTTGCTGGTCTGACTGAGATAATTCTCTTTAGAAGCAAGCACTGTCTCTCCTCTGTCCTTGCACCACTTTTGCTTCAGCAGTCTTCCTAGCAGAAATATTCTAGTTCCCTGGATCTGAAACATCACTGTCTTTTAAAAAAGCTGTAGTGAATTTAGATGAAAGGGTAGCTTGGGAAGCAGAGATGTAGATTAGCACTAAGAGTTCTTCCCTACCTTCTCTAAAATTGCCACAGTTTCTCCAAGAGATTGCCTTTGCTGACATTGTGTTTCAGCGCAATTGTAGAGAATCAGATACATGATAATTCTTCATGCTGTCTGACCACATCATATGTGCATAGTCAGATTCTAGTGTTAGGCTTATGTTGGCAGATTCTGAGGCAGCACAAACCACACATGCAAGTAGCAGAAATGGAAAATGTATTCTACCATGCCACTGGATATCATAGCATATATTTAACTGTTATTCCTAAAAACCTTTGAAGCTTTGTTGTAAAAAAAGAGCCTTTGGCTGAATTCAGGGAGTACAAATATGGTGAGCAAAGACAGAGCGCTAATAATGAGATGTCTAGGCAAGTATATAGCTGTGTGGATTAGTCGTACCAGTTCTCACTGGCCTTAGCTGAACAGCAGAAGAGGAGAAGGATTGGTTGTGAAGTTGGCCATATATGTGAAAATAATATGATGGTACAAAAAAATTTTGAAGTATGTTTTTTACATATTGAAATGATGGAAAATTCAATATCTCTTCCTTTAAATGTGCTATACTACTTGCTGGATTTCTACACCAGCAGTTCTGTTTCCTGAGGCAGAAAATTAGTTTTTTCCATTTTGACTGCAAACAGATAGGTGGTTGTCCCCTGATTCACCCCAGATTATGCGTACATGCCAACAGGAGATGATGTGGAATCAATAACAAGTCTAGAAGTAGCAGAAAAACGAAGGGAAAAAAAAAGCAATTGGCATATTTTAGTAATTATAACACATGACTGAGCCTTGCCAGATTTCTGTGTCAGAAGCAAATCTTACATGAGATCATCAAGGCTTTTCAGAAAGTAGAAGTACATTACCTGTTTACTTGGTGTTGGACAATTGAGTTGAGACAACTACAGTCTGGCAATGTAAAGAAATCTGTCAAACTCTGGAAAATTTCATCCCTTCTAGGAGGAAGCTATGGATGTTGGAGTTACCTCCTCAGCTGTGGCTGATCTTCCTGGCCTCTAGCACAAGTTTGCATGCATGATGTTTTTGTGCCAGCTGTTGGAACATCCATGGCCAGACATAAGCTGAATCAACCCCAAACCGAGTTTAATTTACTTCATAGGGATGCACTGTTCCCACCAGCATGAAGTAAACATAGGGCAATTTAAAGACCCCTTTTCCCTTCCATTCCCCTTGCCTTGCAGTGAAACAGGTTGGTCAAAAAGGATAGATCTGTTTCTATCAAAATGAGATGACTTACTGAGGTCCCTTTAATTCTGTGTTCTAGTGTTAACTTGCAGTTATTCAGTCTAGTTAGTGACTATATGGAAGCTTTAATGTATTACAGCTCTTTGCTGCTGAAAAGGAGATGGGAACTTAAGGAAGCATCAGCTACGCACAGTGTAGAGAGATTAGTTTCATATATGAAAAGAATTACAAGATGTGATTACCTGCACAAGGAATGTCTGAAGTTTGTGACTTAGATGTGTCCTTCCAGGGCTATCTTTCTCTGACTGATAGTGTAATGTGAGTGACCTCTTATTCTTGTGTTTCCTACTCCCTTTTTCAGTGAACAAGTCTGCAGTTCAGTTTGCAGTAAAAAATAACAATAAAAATGACTGCTCTGTTTTCCTTTCTTTGAGCTGTAATAATCAAAAACAGTGTATCATAAAGTGTTGCATGTGAAATGAACATTGAACTTTGCATGAATGTATGATAATGTGAAAATAATCTTTAAAAGCTATCACAAAGTAGTTCAGGAGAGGCAAAAATTGCCCATTAATTGAACAGGTGACGAAGGTCTGTACTCTCTCCTCTGTGATAAAGATCCCATCAAAACTTTTTTTTAATAGAAGCAAAATAGATATGTGACAGCTATGATGAGTCCTCTGCGTAGTCTTAGCAGTAGCTAAAATAATGTTATGTTCAATAAATTTTTTATTTATAACATATAACGTTTTATAGCAATAAAAAATTGTTACAATTGTTTATAAGTTTTTTCAGTATCAACAATTCTATCAACAAAAAGATCCTGACTTAATCTAATGCTTCCTTCTAAAAAACACTAGAAAATTGTTAGTAGGTTCTTAGCTCTGATCACTCATTCCATCCATTTTCAATAAATATTGAAAATTTTTAAAGGTAAATTAAACTGGAAAGATTCAATTATTTAATACAAATCAGCTGTCCCACAGTTTATGAGCACTGAGTTGGTATCGCTCTATTGGTGGCATCCATCTCATGACTAAGCTCAGCTCTAACTCACCAGCCATCCAGGCTGCGAAAGATACAGCACTTGCTGTGTCTCCCTATTACAGGGGGCTCCAGGCAGTGCCGAGTGAGGGGTAAGCAAACACATCTCTTGTGATTATCCTTAAGCCTTTTTCCTCTAGAGAGGGTAAAGATTTTTAATCAAATTGATCTCCACAGTCTCTCATCAAACACAGGTTGTTCATCTCACGTCTTTAGTCCTCAAAAAATATTCTCAAAATAGGCTTTCAAAGTATAGCTCTGTGGATTATGGGTCACACCTCATGTACACCTTTTGCTGAGAAAGCAATACCAGCTGAAATCTGTGAAGCAAACCTGACTTAAAACACAGATCTGTAGTGTGAACAGAACAGGTGAAAAGGTGAAGGAAGGAAGAAGCCTTAACGTTTAAGAACTGTATTAACTCTAAATTTTATTTTTATAATAATAAAAACCAGCTTGATTTTGTTTTATCATGCTCAACAATCTGCAATTTCCTTTGAAATTTTTTTTAATAATCAATAGAATTAGAACAAATAGGAACACAAACTGTGCTTTTTTGAATGCTATTTTGATTTGTATTTTTCAGGGACTGGTTGAACGTGTACAGTCCCCCCATCATTCCTGGAAGCCAACAACTGGAAGAGCACACTAAGTCTTCAACAAATCAGAGTATTCCAGGTAGGAATTTATGAAGACAATGAAAAGGACCTGGTTAGAAAGACGTTTCTAAATGCTGTTTCTGTAGTCCTGGTGCTGCTTTTTCATAGTTTTCTGTACTGCTACATTTTGGTTCCAAGTTCTCTTATTTGTTATTCTTAGCTCAAGCTAGCAGAGTTTTGCATGCAGTATTATTTGCCTCTGATAGAAGAATAACTTATGTAGTTGCAGTTCCCTAATGTTTTGGCTTGATATGGATTACTCATACAAAACACATCTTATTTGCTTTAAATAAGGAATTTATGCTAGTAGGGATGGCAAGCCTATGAAAGAAAGAACACAAAGACTGAACATTCTTATTCAGAAGCACAACTACACTTACGTAAATGATACTTCTGAAGAAAAATTTCATATTTAGCCTTAAATGAAATCTCAGCATGATATCCTGAGTGAAGACTGTTGTCACCACCTGAAGTGTTACAGGTTTTTGTTTATTAATGGTGTTTGCTTAGGGAATGGCAAAAAACTGGAAAGTCAACAACAATAGAATAAAACAAATACCTTGTTTTCTTCAAACGCCCTTTTTCTTTTCTGTTTTCTTAGGAAACAGGGTAAATATCCACATTTTTCTTTAAGTCTGGGGAATTCAATGTGAAATCTCATAAATCTGACCTGTGTATTATGGCTGCCCAAGGGATGAAGATGTCTCAGTGATTTACTGTCTAAAATAGAGTATGCCCCTGAAATTGGGAATATTTTCATAGATGTATATTTGTAATTGTTCATGACAGCAAAACGGAATTTCACTGTCAGGAAGGGGCCTTACTTTGAAGAATCAAATAATATGTTTTGTTAAGGGTCCTCAGTAAGCCAAAGAGAATTGGACAGTAATCCTTGAGTTAAAGGTATGTTGGATATAAATTTGTGATAGGTCTCTGAGAAGTTTTTTATGTTAGTATTATGAAATCCAAGGCTTGCTGCAGTAAAGCTAGAATTTCTGTAAATTTTAAAAATTGGATTATTATCTTTAAAAAGCTTTTAAAAAGATACATACTTGGCAATTTCTTGTATTCCTCCTGCTATTCACACTAGAATTCTAAACTGTTTTGTAAATTGTTCCTAAACTCTTTTTCCTTTATGCTGGAATATTTTATATTATGTCTCCATGATTGCACATTTGGAGAACAGAAAATCTCTATATACCATAGCTTTTTATTTTGTTTTATTATTTTTGTGACTTTATTCAATCAAATAAAATTCTGACTCATGTGTATGTATGATATTTGAAATTCTGATAACTTCACACAGAAACTTTTCTATCTTCAAATACTCCAAAAAAACTGCCATAGTGTTGAAGTGATCAAGCTTTGTTTCCCCAAGAAGTTGGAGGAAAAAAAGAGAACAAAGCCACTCCATGACCTTCCCCCCCCAAACAGGACAGTTTGGATTTTTTTCTGAACTACTAGACACACATCCCTATTAAAGTAGCAGAGAAGCAGAGTAATCATAGCAGCTCTCAGTAGGGGAGGCCTGAGTGGTAAAGTAAGGGGGTACCTGTACAATATACAGCATCTTCAAGCAACTCCAAACCTCCCTTTCTGATTGCTTGCAGTCCTTGGAAAATAATGTCCTTGCACTATATTGAGAAAAACTGACATGGTTTTGCTCACATAAAAGATATGCTTAAGTTAAACACAGATCTTTGGACATCATATGGTGGTGTGTGAAAATGCAGTGCCGTGTAATACATGCTTATCAGATCAGATTGTACCCATCAAACGTTAGAATCTGTGTGTTCTAGGTATCTTGGTTTAAAAAAATCTTGATGGACCATGGTAAGTAGGTGAAGTACCATTTTTCAAAGAGATGCTAAATAGGTCTTGTCCTGTGATACATCTCTAGCACTTCGGAAAAAACTTTTTTTTCATTAGTCACTTCACTTGAGATTAGTTATTTGTGTGACAAAAGAACTGTTTTATTACTGACAATCAAGTACAAGATCTGATCATTAAACTGAATGCTCAAATTTGTTCCAGAAAATTCTGCTGCCCTACTCACTTTTTTTTTTGAAGTATCACCTTAGAAAATTAGTTATGTCTCATGTTGGGAAGTGACTTAAGTGTCACAAGGTTATTTTGCGTGTGTGCAGTTTTCCAGTATTCCAGGTATCACAGGATAACAAAAGCATATTATCAGTACTGAAAATCTGCAGATTCAATATATTAATTTTATCTAAAAGCATCCTTAAAGAAAAATACATAGTGTAGCATTAGTATATTTACAAAAATTCTTTACTTCTTATATTTAGAAAAAATCTTTAAGTTGGGGCACAACTTTGGGAAAAAAAAAGGCAATTCTTCTTTAAGAAAGCATTTTACTCTTTAGTTCATTTCTTAATATTTGCACCATCTATAGTACATAGTTAAATAGGGTGATGCAATGAGTAGTAGTCTGCTATTCAACAGGTTTCACAAGACAAGAGGAAAATTTAGAGTCATAAATATGATAAATTTCCATAGATTTTTCCCTTATTGGGCATTGGTATTTCTGATTCCAAGACAATTTCATTTATCTTGACAGAACAAGTCATACAAGGAATATTCCACAGTAAGGGACAAAGGCAGAGTCATAAATTCTCTGGAACTTACTTTATTGTATCTCGTTATTTGTCTTAAGATAGTGCTCTAGGAACCACAGCACTAAACAGTCTTCTTTCTTGGACTACAGCTGTTGTCAATAGTCATATGGTAACCCTGCAGTACATAATTACAGTATAGATTTGAGCACTGTAGTTCAATGTTCAAGGATCATATCAGAGAAAATATTAGTGTTCTTTTCATCATCCCTTCTGCTGACAGCCAATGGTTAATTTTATAGTGATTTAAGAACAAAAGCTTTGATTTTCCTTTCACCATCATATTCAAATTAAACTGCCAAGGGCTTTTTTCATGCAATCCTGGGCAACTTTAACCTCACAACTGTGGATGGTGGCAGCATAAACAGCTATGAAAATTTTCTTTGAAAGTGATTTGTTTATCAGTTAATTTGGCCATGGACACTTAATTCCTACATACATCAGGTTGCAGACAACACGCCATTTGAAAGTAGAAAGATGCCTTCTATCACAACCATTACACATTAATTGAGTCTTGTAGAAGAATATCACTTAATTTAATTAGTACTTCTTTTTAGGAAGTAGAAGAACAGAATTGAGGCTTTCGTATGGTTTTTTAATCTGTTCAAAACTGAATACTCCATGCTGCCATTGGAAATCCATTGCAACATCTAGAAATACCTTAAAATGCATTTGGGGATATTGTGAGATGCTGAAAGAAAGGAGCCTAACCTCCAAAACAAGATACATCTCAAAAGCTAAGTTCTCTTCTTGTTTACATGAAAATACATGCAGGGAATTATTGCTATAGAGGTGTAAATCTTGCTAGTCCTGGATGGAATCTAATTCTGGTTTGGTATGAATTTAAGGCATACAGGGAAAGAAGTACACACCCCTGATGAGTCTGAAGAATTTCTTATTCCTAAATCAAACCAGGGAGTGTACTGAGAGGCCAGTTCCTGGGTAGAGAGGGAAGGAGATTTAAGCTTAGAGAAGAAAAGAGAATCATTTTGAAGAGAAGCATAGGCAGGGAAAAGCAAAATAATAAAAGAAAGAATTCAATGGAAATAACGATGTGGTTCCAGGTGAAAATGTAAGGCTATGTGAGAAAACAAGGCATGAATACCATTTGCTTGTTTCCTGTGATGTGACGTGTAAAGACATTCAGTTCTACACCTTCCTTCTGTGGCTGCATAGTTTTTTCCCAAGAGCTATCCAAACAAAATATCTCAGTTAACCTCATTTAACTTAACCAGGCCTGATGAAGTACCCACAGCAAGGAGGGCAACAATTTAGCTTCACCGTTTTACCTTTGGTTACAGTAAGAGACAGTTTCTTTCTGATGGCATTTGTTAATGGTACTGAGGAATCAAAAATTAACACTCTTCCCAAATGATAAAGTGCACACTTCTTCTGTAGGCATTAAATGCACCAACCTACTTTCTGGTTTCTAGATAATGTAACCTACATATCGTTGTGTGATTCTGGCTGTAAATAGATTCTGAGCGTTGTGAAACTGCTGCTGTTAACGTAACAGGCCGTTACTTATTACGAAGTGTTAGGGCATACAAAGCATTCAGTTTGTATTAGCAGTCTGAGAACGAGATGAACATTTGTGATGAAATTTGAGATACAGATTGCGTTCAACTGTGCATTATTTCCTATCAAAAAGCTGTAGATCATATAACTTACATTTAGCTTATATGAAAGATAAACAGGTTTAGAAAAGGAGCTACAGTATATAAAGCATCTGTAATAAATGTCTGTATGGCTTTATCAGTGTATTTTAGGCTAAGGATTCATTTCTTTTACCTGAAAACATTCTTGCATTTTACATAACTTCAGACAACCTGAAGTTATTTAAAGATTTAAAAGATTTAAAGATTTAAAATTTTTATTGTCTGAAAGAATCTGATTTTGTCTCTGATACCGATAGCTCTTTTGTACAGGCTCACCTATACTGGACATTTAGGTGGCATATTAGACACCACACATTCAAATCCTTTCATTTTTACAGGCCTTAAGTGTACACTGACCGGCTCTGTTCATACTAAAACATTATTGTTTAAGAAAAATATCATTTAGGAATACTTTGATCCACTATCAGTAAAGGTACTTCTGGTGAACTGCCTCATTGGACTTCGTAAAGTCCAGTTGTTAAGCAAACTCTGACTGACATAATTTTACCTCAGCTAAATACAAGTCTTCAGAAATATAATAAAAATGTGAATTGCTGTTATCTTGAATGTAACAATTCAGAAGTCAAAAGATGATAGACTTTAAAGAAAAACTGTGCCACATCTGACAGACAGGTATTCCCATGTTACTGTCTAAGTGAATGATTTATTCTTACTTTTCACACTTAATGCAGGTGAAGATGACCTCAATGCTGAAGAAGATGAGGAAATGTTGACTCTTTTGTATGATCCATGTCTGAACTGTTACTTTGATCCAAATTCTGGGAAGTACTATGAACTGGCATAGTCAGATCATAGGAGAATATCGTTTTGTACTCAGAGTAAATTTATCTTTTAACTGTTTGTAAAGTGTGACTGAGCTGTATAATTTATCATGTAACTTAAAACTTGAATTAACCAATAGTTTTGAAATTGAATATATTTTGTAAATAGTGTCTTATTTTTATAGTTTTATATTAAGTTGTAATGCAGTGGAAAAATCACATAACATAAAAGTTCCTTGTGACTACAACATTTATTTGTTAGTTTAATTTATTTCCAATATTCAAAGGTTCTATATGGAAACAAATGAAGTTCAGTCAAGAGGGTTTGTGTTGTTCATCTGTAAATTATGGTTTTACTCAAATAAAATTAATTTTTTCATTACTTGCTTACTGTAGATTTTTAATCTGTTCTGAGCTACCTTATTCTTTGTACTCTAAGGTATTCAGTGTGTTGTACAAAGGCCACCGTTTCATAAGCTCATTCTCTCCCTTTGGTCATCAGAGAAAGCAGTATTTCCCTCATCTTCATGAAATTCTCTACTGTTGCATATTACAGTAATGGGATGATGTCAAAGCTTAGGCTGGTACAGCGTGTACCATGCAATGCACTTTAAGGTGTGTGCAAGGGCAGTTTATAGATGTAGACCACAACGAGTAAATGTGGCAGACTCTGAGAGTTCCGGCTACTGTCTACTTTACTGATGTAGTTTAACATAGGACTGCAGAGCAGTAAGAGTGATTGCTTCAGCACTCAAAAGCTGGAGCCTTGTTTCATGTAGGGCGAGAAGGTTTCTATATGATTCATATGGGAAGCCGTGCTCAGAGTCCAGGTCTTACATGTTTGTATTAGTTTTTCCATTACGCCTTGCAATAAAAGAGTGTAATTTATTTAACACATTTGATGGGGTTTCCGTGCAGTTTTCAGTGAGGGTCCTAACGTTCCAACTTAGAGATTTAAATTGCCTGCATCACTGTGCAATTTTTTTTTCTATGGTACATAAAATATCCCTATTGACCATGGAGAAAGACTATAGATATAAACCAGACCATACATGGCCTTTGAAAATGAAATCATTATATGAAATGAATAAAATACTGTGCATGGAGACATGTCAAGCTCTGTCTGCTCGGAAAACCAGTTAACCTGATCCTGATGTTTCTGCATTGCCATGGCTGCTACTTGGCTCCAAACAGTGCCCAGAGCAAGGGAGATCCTGCAACACTGTGCAGTTCTTCTCACTACTAGTGTTCCACCAACCAATGCAACACTTTCTCAAAGGGTAAATAAATCATTTTAAAAATCAGCTGTCTGGTATTGAAGAAAAGCTGTGGGGCAGGGCTTGCCCATGAAACAAGAAGTCCAGCCGGCTGTGTTGTAATGGACTTGAGTTAGTGGAGAAGCTTCGGAGTCCACCGGTTCAGTTCATAATGTCTTTCTGGAGAAAGTTGAAGGGAGTGTCAAAATCACATGGCAGAAGTGATCTGTAGACATTTCTGGTGATTCTTGTTCTAAGTTTCTACTTGATAATATCCAGTGCTATTTCACTGTAATTATCTGCAAGCTGATTACTCAGTGAATTTTTAAGAATAATGTATTTGAATGTCATAAAGTGAGCTTAGTAAGCTCACTGGCAAGTGATTTAAAATGATATGTCTGTAAATTATTTGTAATTATGGATCCCAGTTAATGAATATCCTAGAATCAGTTGAAAATGCAGTTGTTAATAGTGGCTTGGCATAAGATCAGACTGTGTATTTGGCTTCTGTGGCAGGTACAAACATATCATCACAAATTGATTCAAGTAAGAGTAGCACTGAAATCCACAGGATGACAGATACTGTGCTGAGATAATTTACTTACCCTGCCGTAGCCTGTTTCTCCCAGAAAGATTTGTACCTGTTCTTGCTAATGCCATAATCAGTTTAAAAGTTCAATGAAATCATAATTTTGACCTTCAAAAATCAGATGCTAGCTTGTACATGCTTGTCCATATTTAACCACTTTCTTTTTAGCATCATTTAGTGACCAGGACCATGCTCCCTGTAGCTGACAGGGAAGGGGCTATTTAAAATGTATTGTCAATTTTCCTTTCATAGCCCCATGTCTCATAGGAGTGGTTGGATGCCCTAAGGCACCACAGTGAATGCAGACTGGGTCACTGATGCTACCGAGATAACCGCTGTCTTTGGAAAAAAAGAAAAAAAAACCACACAGCAAAAAACTGGCCGCAAACTGGCGTGTCCTATTTATGAGTCAGAAGCCTGCAAAGGACCAACAGGTTGTCTGCCAGTGCCTGTCCAGGTAGATATGCTTGTTCAGGCTTCACAGCAGGAAATCGCTAACATGTCACCTATAAAAGTGTACCAATGGCCATCCAAAGCTCTGGCAAAAGGGAGTCCTTGGAGACTCCACACTCTTACCCCACCTTTAATGGGATAAGGGAGGCAGGTGGGTAGCGACGCTAGGTTCAGGGTGAGTCTGTTGTCTCAGACAGGTCCATAGGCAAGCCCAGATGCACTCTGTGTTCCTGTCATTAGCACAGCAGTATTTTATAGGTAAGTCCTGCTTTTCAAAATCAGCAGTTTGGGTTCCTTGCCCTTTGTGTTCTAGTTAGCAGCTTTATGTCTTCAGCATCCGTGGGGATTGATTACCATGATGCTGTGAACAACACCTGTGAGCTGAGTGGCACGAAAGGCTTAGCTACAAGGACTGTAAGTTTTGCTCACAGTGTTTCTTAATCATCATGCTGTGAACCTAGAACTAAAGCACTGCTGGCACACAGCATGCTTTTTGTTTAACCAATTTGTCAAAGCCAGCCTTTATGGCAAGTGATGAAGAACACAGAGGTTTGCTGCTAGCAGTCCTGTGTAAAGTTTTAGTCCATGCGAATCACATAGTTCTCACCAGAGTGTGCTTTCCACAGATAAAAAGACCTGTGTCTGGGAATAAAGTTTCAGGTTAATGAAACTGTCTGCAGGGATTTATTTCTACAGACCCAGCATCAGTTACGATTTTTGAGAACATTTTGAAATGCAGTAAATTTTAGAAAGGCTTCATTAATGTTTCTTAGATGTGCATTGAAAATAGGGGAACTGAAGATAGCTTGGTAGAGCTGCTGGAGTCAGCAGATCACACATCAATCAATTGGTCTCTCAGGCCTTTCTATGTTCCTTACACACATGAGGTGTGACAGGCATCTCTGCTTTGGTTCCAGTTCCTAAAAAACACCGTCAACCAGCTTTCAGGTAGTTGAGGGGGAAAAAGAAATCTTTAGAACACTTTTTAGCCACAGCCCAGAACCATGTGTTTCTATGTCACTGCAATGATTCTGCACATTTCTCTCATTCTTTTTGCCTTAGGTCCGTCTACCAAGGTTTTCTTCAAACCCCAACCGTGGGCTGCAGCAGCATTGAGTTCCAGGTCACAGACAACCTGGTACGTGTGAGCCATGGACTCCTCCAAGCAGCTGCTAGGACTTTGTAATCTTCGATCTTGCAGTGCTGTCACTTGTACCCAAGTGCTGGGTGTACGCGTGAGCCTCATTATGCCAAGCAAAGAACACACTCTGTCCTAAGGAGCTTGCAGTAGGACATCAATATTGATTTTTCCTCTCTGCTGCTGTGGTTACCAGGTAAGAAAACACGAAAAGTCATGGTTTATTATTCACATACCCTTCAGCCATAAAGCGTTCCATTTAGGGGCACATCCTCTAACTTTCAGTCAAATAGCAAGGCTGCACGGGCTGAAAAACCCTTGAAAATAATTTTGCATAATGCGTTTCATATTCAAGTTTTTTTTCCATGGTATTTCTTTATTTTAGAAAAGGGCTTATTTTTTTAAGCAAAGGGCTACATGTAAAATGAAAAGACAATCCAGTCTGTCTTTTCTATGTGGTATTGCTGATAATCACCACTTTTCTCATGGTTACTATAGTAACTTGGCATCCTTATCTGCCACCTTTTTTGGCACCTTGAAAAAAACTATTTAAATTCAGTTCCCTGATAAACTGAAAGCTTGGCTTCGAGATACCCATGGGGGTATGTAAGTGTAACAACAATACTTGTCATTTTTTCTTATTCAGTCTTTAACTAGCTTGTTAGCAGCTTGTACAGGCAGGTCTAACTGTGATGTTTTGGGATCCTGCTGCAGGCATATAACCAGCACAAATGTGAATGCCCTGGATAAAACCCCAGAAACAGTCATGAGCTCCCAAGGGGTCGCATGCAGCAGCCCACAATGCGAAGACCTGAGCAGGATTTTGCTCTCTCATGCAACTCTAAAAGCAGTTCTGTTTCCAAGCTTGACAGTCTTCCAGAGGAAAAATAATCTGTGGACATTAAACTACATGGTAAGAATTATTATGAAGGTTCCTGTGGTAAATCAGTGGTGAATCAACAACCTTGTGATGCTTTTAATCCCATTCCAAGTGTGTGCCATCCAGTCTGCATGGCAGATGAGAGTGAACCTAGGCTGGGGATGCTGCAGAGCACTGCTGAGGGACATTTTTGGAGGTGAGCTCAAGGCCAGTGCAAACACCAGGTACCCCAGCTGAGCACAGCTCCCCAGCAGTTCCACCTCTTTTTTGTGCTTTAAGGGCACCAAAATGGTGCTCACGATACAGGTTGTTTTTCTAGTTTTGTCAAGATGTGGCCCAGATACATCCCTCTGCTCATGCAGCCCCTGTGCTGGTGGCCTTAAACCACTCTGCACACGAGTACCCTCATCACAGGAAGAGAAAAGGAGATGTCAACACCTGAAGAGCTGGTGCTAGCTCCTGGCCATCGGGCACAATGGTCTGGTGTGTCTGCAGAAGGGCTGAATACTTGCTGAAGCCAGAGAATTTGGTGATCCACCCCTGCAGCTGTGGCCTCTTCAGCTGATCACAGGCTTTCTCCTTTGTTGTCATGTTCTTTTGCCCAGAGTTCTGAAGAGCAAACAGGTTTGAAAGGTGTGTGGCTGCAAAACAACAGAGGAAAAATGCTATCAATGGCCATTAAATAAAAAGCAACTTTATTTTTGCAGGGTGGCTGGAGTGCTTCTGGGGACTGAGAGCATGTCCTTATCCCAGTCCTTACAGATATCCTTCCCTGGCCACTGCCAGACTAAAGACAGGGGCTATGCCGATAGCGGGTCTCTGCACTGACCAGGTACAGCCACAATAAAATACTTTTCATAAAGAAAACCGGATAGGCTGCCAGTGCAACTCTTACTACACCACTACTGCTAGTGTACTTCAAACAATGTTTACATTACACTGCTTAGGGTTTTTATCTATTAAAAAAGTTTATTATTGGATGATTGTGCATTTTATCCGTGTGGGAGACCAAAAAACCTTAGGTCACACAAATTACAAACATCGTTTTAGAGCACTGCATATTTATTAGGCCATCTGCTACTGCAGCGCTCAAAGCAAAAAACTTCATACAGGCAATCTATTCACAGCTACTGTTTTACCACCTGACGTGCAAAATATCAAAGCTCTGGATGCATTTATTATTGTGCTGAGTAATTTTCTAATGAATTCATAAAGCTCAGGAAATATCCCGTGCAAGTTTCCTTTATTTTAGGATTCTGTTTTCTCACTGAGGCTTGAGAGGGGCCTCTGAGGAGAAATCCCATCGTGTCAATAGGTTTGTTATGCTGAACACGTGGCTGGGTGGCACTGCGTTTTGTCATTCCAACCTCAGTAAGATGGATTCTGGTGGAGGGCCTGGCAGATACCTGTATGGCATCTCCCAGGTATCCATGGAAAGCTCAAATTAAATTATCTGCTGTTTTCCCAAGAAAAAAAAAAGGAAGCAGCTTTTCAGAAACAGCTGCTTCCAAAATGGCATTAATGCCCGAGTGAGCAGTGTGATGTTCACAAGAATACCAGAAGATGATCCAGCTTTTGGGTTTCTTTGTTGTCCTTCCTAGCAACCAGAGAGTACATCCACAGTCCCAGTGCAGCCCAGAGCCTAGGCACCACTGCAGCCCCTTCGTGGCCCAAGCATCTTTAACAGACATATCCCCATGCCTTCCGGGACTGAGGCAGGATCAGACCAATGGCTATGATAAAAACCACTGTCGGTGCTGAGGTAAGTGACTTGTGTTCAGAGACATGCAGACCACGGCATAGCAGTGAGAGAGTTTTGGCACTGCTCCCCCTCTCAGAAATACAGTGTTACATTTCAAAGTACCATCCAGCCATTTGGTCCATCCCAGCTGAGTTTTCAGCCCTGTTCTCCTACTTGCAGCTGTAAATCCCTGGGAATAAGGAGAGCCACACTGTGCCTGGCTGACACCCTGCATCCCAGGGCCTCTCCTCCCTACACTGTCAGAGCGATGGTGCTTAATGCCACCAGGGCCAAACTGTTACTGCTGCTTACACTTTTGCAATTATTTTGCAGTATTCAGTGGTGAATGACTGAGGGTGAACTGAGAGGGCAGGTTCCTGCTCTGAAGTGTTAGTGCAGTAAAATACAGGCACAGGCATGCCATCTGTGTGCACACACATCCCTGAAGACGGCTGCGCATCCCCAGCACACTGTGCTGCTGGTACTGAGCAGGGGAAAATGGATTGACAGGGGCCATGGGGAAGAGCCTGGACACTCATGAAGAGTTCCTGACATCCCCAGTGAGTTGCTGGTCACCTGCAATGCCACATAGTTCCCCCCATGCATCAAGGGTCCCAGGGTACCCAGCCCCAGAGCTGCCTTCTCTGGAGTGATACCAAAGGGGCCAGAGCTAAACATTTGCTTTGCTGTGAGGCTCCCAGACGTGAGCACTGGGCATCGTGTCCTGAACAGCAATGTCATGTATTATTCAGAGACATGTGTTTCATAAGGGAGTTTCTTACAGCAACAGACCCTTCCCCTGCTCTGTGCATGCTTACAGCAAGGCTGGGACTCTTTACACTCAACCCCATGCAAAACACTGAGACTCCTCCATCTCTGCACTGAAACATCTTCATATTGCCCATGGGTGTCTGCTGCAGCAGCGGAGCTGGAGGTGAGTGCCTGGCAGCTATTGTGCCGTTGATACATTACCCTACGGTGCCCTGATCTCTTGCAGTACATTACACCTTACTTAATATGATCTGTAAATCCTCACGTGCCAACAGAAGGAAGTCTCTGATCGGTCTGTAAGATGCTCAAAGGACACATCTTTTACTGACGTCTTCTGTTAACTTCCAGCTCATGAGCAAAGCCAACACATGCCAGGTGCTGAGACACCTGAGAGGAGCATGTCAGCTCTCATCAATCCATCACTCCATCTCCTGCTGCGACTTCCCCTCCAGAGCCACCTGCAAGCTACAGGCACACAGACGGAAGGTATTTATACCTTCCTCCAAGTGAAACATGGGGCTTGATATTACTTTGTGCACTGATCATGTTGAATGTAATCGTGGGAACACCTTGCCAATGTTAGAAGTTAACGACGTTTTAATGGGAAAGAGACATTTATAGCCAAATTTATAGCTGGAGTAGTAACACTGAACCCCAGGTACATTGCTGGTGGTGCTGAGCCACGGCAGTGTTGCTGTTGCTCATGCCAGGGAAGCCACACTTGGCCCCAGCAGGGCTGGCAGTCCAGGGGACCATGTGCCCCAGCCTCACTCCCTGGGACACACTGTACCCCTCCTTGGGCTCTGCTGGCCTGGGCCCCATCCATGTGCACCCCGGCGCACCCCCAGCCCAGAAAACCTGAGCCATGGGTGTCTGCAGCTTCCAGCACAAACAGCTCCAGTGCATCCGGAGCAGCCCAGTGAAATAAGGATAACAGTGCTAACTTATGAATTGCCTTCCCTTGCCAGTCCTCTGATACCTCCAGCTCTGCAGTCCTCTCAGCTGTAAACTCAGTGCCACGAGATTAAAATGTACAACTATGTGACACCTTATAAACCACATAAATATGAACTGGCAAGGCTCCTTAACAATGAAGGATTTTGCATGAAATCTTCAGGCCCTAATTCAATCTCAGGCTCTCTTTCCATCACGGTGAGTATGCAGTGCCATTAGGAAACCTAGACTGAATTATAACCTTTTATTCTTCTAAGGCCTCTTTTTTTCTATCTGCAACAAGGTTTTATTTTGACCCAATCATGAACATAAAAAGCGTAAGAGATACAAATGCACTTAGTGATAGATTTGTTTTCTTTGGAAAAATATGCGACATTGTGATGCTAGGAAAACAGCTATTAATTTGGAGGTTATTTTAAAGCTAATGGATAATTATTATTCTGTGGAATTGTTTTCCCAATGAAGAGTTTAGGTTGCTGAACAGTCCCTTTCCATTTGCAGCGCTGATGTTTCTCTTCCCCCACATTTACATGTTGCCATTCAGAATGAATGGCTGTGCTTTTGGCTTTGAATTTTTCTTCCGCATTTTTGACAATTGCTTTTTATGTCTTGTATAAATCACTGTAACACATGATAAAGTCAAGTACATTCAGTGCCTGTGAATAGTTGTTACTGTTTCTCCTTTGTGCAATAGCCCATAACTATATTTTAAAGCAGTTACAGTCTTCTATCAAGCGCATGTATTGGCATATTTTTGTAACTCGATTACTGAGCATACTCTAACAACTCTTAAGCAACTCTCATGTACTATCATGTAAATCCTTCTTAATTCACGGTTTATTGACCACAGTGGTTCTGGATGAGCATCTGACGCCAATTCCCTCCCGTGGGCAGTGTGCCACCTGCTACCAAGTCGCCACGGAAATTCTCAAAGTTCCTCTTGAAAAACGAACCTCTGTGTTGCAAACCGTCACCTCTTCCATAGGAAAACCAAGCCAGAGAGGTTGCACCATTTACAGCAGGTTGATGAATGGCATAGCCTGCAGCCAGACAGAAGCCTCCACTGGCAAGCCGCAAACTTGTGGGAAAAGCTTTGGTCTTGTGTGGTACAAGGGAGCAGGAATGCCCCATCCCCACGAGCAGGAGAGTCAGGTCCTGGGGAGATGGGAGGTGACACCAAGCACTCAGGGACATTTGTGGCTGTAACCAGCCTGATGGCACCCACGTCTGCAAACCTCCTGGGTGTCCCAAATCAGCATATAGCAACACCCAGGACACCATTTGTTCAGTTCACTCTGCAGTCGGTGTGTGTTGAAGGGGTTTATTTTGCTCATTTTATGGGCTGATTTATAGTTTGTTTACTTGGATGCCTTAATCATGTTGCTAATGTTGTAATTAAACCTTGTTAAAGTGCTCAGGCGCCCCTCAGGCATGTGGTGTAACTTTTTTTCCCCAAAACGATTTTTATTATATAGGGCAAAAAAACTGTGTGGTGAGGAAGGGTGTCAGGCAGTCTTGGTTGTAATAAATACCTATTTAGCAGGCAGGGGATGTTTAGTCCTAAATCTAATTGTATATTAGAAGGGGAAATTGCTGACATTGGTGTTTACCTGTGAAACAGAATTACTTCGTGAAGAAAATCATTATAGAAGCAGACTCTCTAAAGAAACAGTTGTGAGCCTTCATTAAATAGTTAAAATCAAGGTGCTGCTGTGAAGCACAGCATCAGCACATCATGCATGGGTTGGCTTGGAGGGATCCCTGTTGCAGAAGCACACCAGTGGGCTGTGTGTGTACATTCCCCATAGAGCTCTACCCCACATTTTTCTGGTGCATTGCAATGCCTTGCAAGTTTAAGGTCTTCTAGGAGATAACAAACCCCATGAACTAATATTAAATCAGGTGGAACAGGCCATAAGGGAAGAATCCTATTACCAGAAAATGGTGATGAGTTCAGGGAATTAGTGGGGAAAAAATGAAAATTATATTAGTAATAGTTGTTTATTACCTGTAACAAGGCACCAGACACCCTAATGAGTGAGTACGGAGGCACAGTGCTCACCCATGGCCATGGTGCCTGTTTTGCAGAAGCCCTTCCCTTTATTTTAAAGCAGCTTCAGTTCAGCTTAGTTCAGTGCTGGATTTGCCCAGGGACTTCTCTTCTGAGGCAGACCCAGCAGTTACTGCCAGGAGAGAGTATCTACAGATTTGACTCTATATAGACACTTACACAGCTCGGTGTGTGTGAATGCCAGTGGACCAGGCGGGAGAGCCCCAGGGTGCTCTGGGGGAGCTGCTTGGCCGCACGTGCAGCACCAGAGAGGAGGTGTTGGTGGCCGAGTGGTAGCGCTGAAGGCCCTGCAGTAGCAGGAAACCCCAACCACCACAGAAAGGTGTATTCAAGGCTCTCACAGGGCCAGGATGCTGCTTGCTGTTGCCTAAACCTGCTGTCCTCCTGCAGACACAAAGCCAGGAACAGGGTGGCCCTTTCCTGTAACTCTCCTCCAGTGCTGCATCATGAGACAGCTCTTCCAGGAACAGTCTCCTTTGTTTGAGCTTTATGGCTGAGGCATGCTGGAAGCTCACCAACGATTGCTTGGATGTGGGCCCTTTTTTAACCAACCCTGTCCAAAAGCAGACACTTCCTTGAAATAGCAGGTGTTCCTCATGGAAGAGAGGTTTAA
Source organism: Phalacrocorax carbo (assembly GCF_963921805.1). NCBI lineage: Eukaryota > Metazoa > Chordata > Aves > Suliformes > Phalacrocoracidae > Phalacrocorax > Phalacrocorax carbo. The sequence goes on from NC_087518.1 coordinate 10,893,591, forward strand.
ATCCAGATCTGGGAGAGTCATTCAAAGGACAAAGATGCAGGTGAGTCTTGGGGAAAGAGTTTGGGCAGAATCCAGTGCGCTGCATGTTGATGCATCCGTGCAGCCACAGCCAGCAGCATCAGTGCAAACAGCGCTGCTCCCAACACCCAGCGTTAATGTGCTGGGACATGAGTTATTCACCAGCAGTTTGTCTGTGTCTTAAAAGTTGTGTTACTTTGGAAAGAATTGTTGAGGTGTTAAATACAGCAGCTTACCGCAGTGCATGCAGTGTAAGGTGCTCAGATATCAGGAGCTGAAGAAATACAAGTGTCCTTAGTCCAGATTAGCACTTTCCCTTCCCAAGGATGACAGAGTTGTGGTGAGGGACCCCCTTGCAGCATGAAGGCCTTAACTCTCACCTGGCAGGACAGTTTGTCCTAGGATCTGTGCCAATGGATCCTCCTGGATGGACTCTCAGTGACTGTCAGAGGTAGGAATAAAAGGGGTGTAAAAAAAAAAGCCATATTTTTTTCTTGTGGCGCTGCATAAAAAAATTTCTTCATAGAGTTTTTCAGGCAATTAGCCAGCAGTACCAGATGGCACATGGAAGCATTCCTAAAAATGAACTGGTCGCAGTGCTGCCCTACACAGAAGTCCATGGATATTAAAGCCACACAGTTTTCAAAGAAATGCAGACAGTTTGCAACCTGCTTGGTGCAGCTATACTGTGTGTGTGCGTGCGCGCACTCTCATTAAGGAGAGCCATTAGCTTTGGCACTGGTTCTCCAGGGTCAAACACGGAGCTGTTAGGAGAGCCCAATGGTAAGCTTCTGGAGGCTCTAGAAGGGCCATTTAATGATGGGAGAATCTTTTACTACCTCAGTCATGAGGGAGTTTCTTTAACATGTGTTATATAAGTGCCCCTCATGTTTGGCCAGTCTGGCCGGAGAACCTCTGGAGGAATTTGCACCTGTGCAAATTTTACCATTTCCTTTAGTAGCATCAGCCATTCCCTCCGGGACCAAACTGCTGCTGTGATGGCTTTGAACTGCATCACTGATGAACATTCTCTTGTGTACAGCAAACCTATTGGGAAAACATAAACTATTGAAATATAGCAGGCAGAAGAAAGACTTTTCACCACTAACACCATAATGCTTGAACTGTTGGTGCATTTTCTCTGTAAGGGATGCTGGGGCCAGGGCTCCAGCACAGGGCTTCGTGGTCTCTCAGGCGCTCCCTCCAGGAAGTGAGGAAGGCAACTCCAGCCTCTCGCTCATCAAATCCCTCAGTGTACTTGTCTTAACCAAGAGTAAAGCCTAAATAAACACATCTAAACAACTCAAAAGTACATCAACATCCAACTTCAAAATAAAATGCAGTGAAGTGTGAAATTATACCTTTTATTCCATAGATCTCCAGCAACCGGCACAGTTCTATAACTTGTGTCACACTTTAATATTGTTGGAATTTAACACACCATGCAAATGCCATAAAGTAATTACATTTCATCTCAACAAAGAAACAAAATCCCAGCTCATTCAACCCCCTCCATCTGAGGAAGGATTATAGACAATTCAGTGCATGTCGATTTTTCCTGGTGATAAATCCAAAGCAGGTCACCAATGAAATGTAATGTGAGTTCCCAAGGCAGCTGATTTACAGGGAAAAACAGAGGTGTTAGTCAGTGTCCTTCAGAGCAGTGCCACCCTGCTTTCTGAAACTTTCTGAGGTTTATCCTCTACTTAAAAGAAGCTTAAAAATTTAAACCTAACCTTGAACAGGCCATTTTGGCAGTTGGCAATTGCCCCTGTGCAAGTTGGTTATGTGCTTTACACCAGCCTCCTGTTCAGCTTTTAAAGAGTTATTTAATTTTGCCATAAATTAGGTTATATGAGTGATGATGATGATTATGATAGAAAGCCAGCAGAATACACTTGTAAGTCAACATCTTGCAACACCAGCCATCAAGGCCCAGGAGTTCAGGCACTCCAGACCCACGGGTCAGGCTGGAAATATTTGTCATCAGAGCATTTGATGGCTGCCCTACTGCCGAACCAAGGGTATGTCTGTACACAACAAACCACAATTAATTCAACTAATAATTTATCTATTAACTGCCCTCAAATAAAGCCTCCAAACTTTAATTAGACCATTGTGATTAAATGCAATTAAAACCCTTGAAGCAGGTCGACAAGGACTGCAGGCACTCTCATTTCCAAATCCCAGCACAATGCTGCAAACGCACACAGGAATGCGTAAATGAGGGTGATGACAAAAGACGTTTTTCCCCACGAGGCACAAAGCAACACGGCACCAAAGGCTTTCTATCATCCCTGACTCAGCCACAACAAATGGGCAACGTAAAAGGGGACACCTTGGAAATGAGACAGGATGCAGTCGCCTCCTGAGGGATGAGGATGAGAGGCTTAAATGTTCTAAAACGGGAGACAAAAATGATTGTCTGCCATGGTCTGTGTTGGTGCATCAGCTCAAAATGAGATGATGCCTCTCAGCAGCACTGACAGCAATGGGGCTTGGTGAAGGTATCGGCATGAGGGAACTCACTGATGTTCACTGCAAGGACAGAGGTATTTTCCTTTATTCATTTCAAACCACTGCATATCAGTTTGCTTTTCCAAGCATGTTTATTTATTTGCATCTCAGGCCCAGCCTTGCTTCTGACCCAAGCAGCCCATACCAACACAAAAAATGTTGCACAGTGATGAGGAACGCAGCAGGGAAAAGCCACTGTAGCTTCCCAGCACCTGGTGCTATTGTATAAAATTCAAGGCATTCAACGCAGAAATAACTTGTACAGGTGTTTCCATGCTTTTTTGGCTTATATGTCTTGTGAACATAGCTCAGTTCCCAGCTCACCCCAAGAAACCGATGACTTCAAATGGTGCACACAATTGTATTGCTGTAGTTGAGACTTGTGCATGGAGAGAGAGGGGAACCCAATACAATTGCAGAGAGAGGGAGAGAGAGAGAGAGAGAGAGAGAGATTGGGCAGTAGCAGCAGAAAGGATTAAATTATGCTAAGGATCACCTGAATGCAGAGTGGGCTTGGTGGAAGACATAAAATTTTATGGGAAATTTTTGTATCAAAAAGTTCACAACCTTTCTAGGAGACCGTGAGCCATGGAAGACCAAAATGAGGCAAAAACCTGCAAGGTGAGTTCTAGTCAAGTTGTTCAGGGCAAATAATTTGATAATATCATGACCAATTATGAAAAAATAGGCAAGACAAAACTAGAAAGGGCTCTGAGAGGCCAGAAAATGTCATTGGGGTGGGGGGTAGCAAGGAGGTGAGAGCAAGCAAAAAAAATCAGGTTTCCCTATATAAACCCAAGCCAGGTCCCTCATTCCAGCTCTGGTCATTTCTTTTGCCCTTTAGACTTTCAAAAAGCTGACACTATGCTATAACTTTAACAACCCCAAATCATTTCTCCTAATGGCACCTGTATTCAGATTTATATTCTGTAGTGAGTTGGAGTAAAAGGAGACTTGCAATAGGCACCCTGCGGCGCACCAGCCACCGCAGTTCAGTGTGTGTGTGCCACCACAAAAAACCCAGCAGGTGCAGGAGAGTTCCCCAAGTTATTTCCTATTCTCTGTCTAGCAATAAAGACACAGTTACACCGGGTGGTAACTCTTAGCAGATGGTGACTTTTTAAAGTTGATTGCTGTATAAATGATACTTTCTGAGTTTGTTCCTTTTAATTCAGAGTCTCAGTAGCATGTTAGAATGTCAGAGAGCATCATATTTCTATCTTTCATTTCCTTTGTGAGCAGAAATCTTCTTTAAGAAGTCTAGGAATTACAGCTTGGGAGAAAATATAGGCGCTCTCAATAAAAGTGATCTACTTTACAAATGTTACAGAATACAATAAAAGCAGTAGATGCAAAAAGCCCCACTGGCTTTGTTCTCAGTGGCGAGTTTAATTTCTATTCCACTTTTTAAAGAGACATTTTGTCTGCACTGTAATGGTTTGCTGGATCCGTGAGGTCCATTAGCAGCACAAAGGCAAGAGTTCTTCTGCTGCAAGCACAGGGAGGTTGGTGGAGTAGGGGTGGAAGATACCTAATTAATCAGCTACTACTGTAGGCAAATAAAAATAACAGGACAGCTCAGTGAGTACGTTATTTACCCCCAGCTGCCCTGCAGTCCCAAAATGGGATGGTCGTGTACCAGACCCCCACAGCATGCAGGGTTCTCAGGGCTGCACATGACCCGGCCTGGCAGCCACAGGTTTTAAGGCTGTCCTTTAGCATAAGCCAGATTCAGAAAGACCAGAGTCAATGCACTTTAGCTCCAGCTGCAAAGCCAAAGCCTGTGCAACAGCTCCCAAAGGCAAGAGGTCTGTTATATTGCTCGAAGCTACCTTCCACCTATGACCGGTGGGTTTACCTGCTTACCCTCCCTTCTTTACTCACTTGAGCAAGGTGTTTATTGATGATCTGTTGGCACCATGGTCCCGAAGAGCTATACCTGCACCTGCGAGCTGCATCTGGAAGGCTTTCCTGGTTTTCTTTCAGTCCTTCAAAAGCCTATTTATATAAAGTGAGCATCTGCAAGAAGGGTATACATGTTGTCTTTTTAATGGCATTGTAGCTGGAAACTGGATCCCCCACCTAACCTTTGTATCAAGGGAAGGGCTCCCCAAACGGTGTCTCCACCTGCAGGCTCACATGCTCGATGTCACCGTGCTTCCCGCTGCTGTTCCTCGTGTGAGGCAGCTCATAATGGCTCACTCTGCCTAATTACAGCAAACAGCAGCAGTTTTGGAGCATTCAGATGATGCATCCCCATAGTCCTGCTCTGCCGTAACCGATAAGCAAATCTGGCCAGCCGGGTATGCAGGATTACCATATGCTCCTTCAAATATTGCTTTTCAACAACACAGACATATCAGAACCAGCCACAAATTAATTCTGCTCCCAGCCCAGCACTGAGGACCACCGTCCCCTCCTAGCACGTGAGTACTCCAGAAAAAAAACAGGTGACAAACAGATGAAAGCACCTGTGTGATTTGTACTGCTGAGGACTCCTCGCCACCATGGGACAGCCCCTGTGTCCCCGGCTTGGGGCAGGTGTACCAAAATCAGTGCCATGGTAGCAAACCAGGGAGATTCAAAGGGTTTTGGTGCAGCCGCTAATCTGCCCTCTGCGCTCCACCTCCCCTCAGAGTCTGTGTCTTAGGCCATTTATTTATTGCACCTCATTGGCAGAAAAGGAAAGACATCCCCCGGCCAGAGGGAAATGTCCCAACTAAAGAGTGAATGATGCAGTAAAACAGCAGAGCATTCCTGAGAGCAGTGGTAAAAGCAGCCACCTCTTGTCCTCAATTTATGCTGCTCCCATCACCCTGGGCATTATATTTGTGCTGACAAGGATCATTTTAACCCCTGCCTGCAATCTAATAAAAAGCTGGCGTGGTGGAAGCATGCATAATCCTTCTTCAGTGTCCTAGGAATGGGCGCAATAAAAAACTTCTGCTGCTGCTGCTCAGTGGCCACAGCTGCTGCCTGGAATAAATAACTCCCTGCCCAATGCCAGCAGTGGGAAGTGCATCAGACCACAGGCTTCTTGGACCCTCGTCCCTTTGCACTGCCACAACCCAGGATGGGCAAATCATGTCAAAATAGATAAAAATGCCAGAACTGCTGTGTGGGTCAGACCGAAGTGTCTGCAATAACTCAGGAGATCATGGCCTGTGGCAGGGAGCCAGCAAGCCTGTCCTCTCACCCTCCTCCTCCTCCTCCTCTCCCACAGCCATAGGGTCCACAGCCGAATGCCCCAGAGCATCTGTGAGCGCAGCACATGGCCAGTCATGGTCACCCACCATCCCTCGGTATTTACTAGGAGCAAAACAAAATGCAAGTCCCAAAGGCTCTTCCATTGGATCTTTCCCCCTCTCATCATTAATTGACCGAACCAGTGCTGCAGAGCTGGCATTATGCTCCACTACACTTTGTAATGAAATCACTGCCTGTGCTTAAGAAACAAATTTAATGATATGATACTAATAGGGTTAGAAATTTCCCATGCAAATATTAATATTTTATATCTACTTTCATTTTTTAATACTGTTTGTGCTCTGTAACAAGAAAATAGTGACGTCTACCAGTCCCTCTTACCCACCTTGCCCGGGGAGAGCACAGCCATTACAGAGACAGACGCCCCCAGCATGATTTCACTGGAGGCATGAATTAGCTTTTGGAGATCATGCCCAGGCCTGTGACCATGTTTCAAAAAAGACACGGTGCTTAAAACATGAACACCGCTTGCACGGCACCAACCAGGAGATGGCTGGTGAGCTTTGGTGCTGCCCAGGCCCCTTCCTGCTTGCATCCCTGCAACACCCGCACCGAGAGCCAGGGCTGCTAATTACCTCTGCAACGAACCTGGGTGAAATGAAGCTGCAGCCCCGTTACAGATCACACCGGGCACCTATTTGTGTTTTGAGGCAGCCTTGGGCTGCAGAGCCAGAGGGATTTGGGCACTGCGGGGAAGGAGAGGCATTTTGTTGTAGAAATAGGGAGGGGTTCGTGGTAAATGTCCTCTTCTGCAGCAGCAAAAGAAGTATCTTAAAGGAGGGGCAGTGACTGAAGACCTGAGGGGTTGAAAGAGAAACTAATTCCCTCAGACAGGCCTAATTGCTGCAATTCAGAATACTAAAAATGTGAAATTAGGAATAATCAATGGCTGTTTATGATCTGTGTCTATACTGTGAATTCAGCTAATATGGAGTAATTACACTCCTCTAATTCCTGGTATTTGTCATCGTTCGGTTGCAGAGGAGCCCTGCAAAACAATAAAAACAGATTGGCTGCACTGGGCCTGACAACTGGGGGCTTAGCACTGCACAAGCTAATTTCTCTTTTAATGGTAAAAGCAGTTATGATTTCCCTTATTTATTTTTTTCTCCTAGCAGCAAAGCCAGCACCAGTGGGCTGCGCTGCCAGGGCTGCAGCGGGCGCAGCAGATGCGCTACACAACAGCACCCCCAATAGCCAGCACCACCGTGCTGAAGTGCGAGAGATGCCGGCACACCAAACCCCCTTGCCAACCAAACACTCCCTGCTCTCGTGAAACAGTATTTTCACCTTTTTATCCAATATTGTGGTATCATCCCTAATATCAAACTTTGCCCTTGCACATTTCTTCTTCCAGCCATCTGGCACAAGGTAACCCAGTTGGCATTTCACCCGGACACTCAGGCTGTGCTCGGTCACTGGGACGCTGGTGAAACCTGTGGGATGGGTCATCAGTTTGCTGGCATGAGTCTATCTTCAGTCGATGAAATACTGCTGTTTACTAAGCTATGCAAAAGTGGAAGAGGAGAGGTGAGTACCGGAGCAGGATGGTTTATTGGTGGGTGCATAATCCCCTGCAGCAGCGCAGGTGGGGAGGTGTGGACTGCAGGGGCAACCCTCACCCTCCTGCACATAGTGTGCAGAAAATGCAGGTGGTGTTTAACACTAGAAAAACAGATAAGTAAAAGACTGTTTCCTTTTAAAGGTGCTTCATTTAACATCTGCAGTACATGGCTTAGCCCAGCACAAGCAATCTGAAACCATACAGTGACACCACTTTTCAGGACAAAGTTTGCAAAGCAGCAGTGGCCAAACCTTTCCTAAGAATGGCAGAAATTGTGATTTATTTAGCCCAGAGAGCACCTGCAAAGCAGTGTGTCCCTGCAGGAGCTGTGAAGCCCTGTGGACAAGGGATCTTCAGCAGGGAGCCTCTCCCTGGTGCTGAGCTCTTGTAGGAAACAGCTCCTGAGAGGGACAGTCCTGCAGCCACTGGGATTTTTTGGCAGGAGCCACCAGTGCCCCAACACTCCCCACCACCGGCTACAGTCCTGCACGGGACCCATGCAGCCAGTGCTGGCACAAGAAGGTAGGAGGAGAGCAGCTCACTCCTGCCGATCCTACCATGGTGCTCATCACAGTGCAGTGACTTGCACCACAGATTATCCATTCCCCATCCTGGCAGCTTTTTGATATCACATCTACTATTTTTTTTCTTAATTTCTTTTTCTCTGTATCATGCAGAAGCCTCCCAGGGGGAGCCTGCAGATGAGACTAGTGTAATTCCATTGCACTGCACAAGTTAATTGTTTGCTGAGTCGAGACCAAACTGGTGCTCTGTTCCCAGCACTTGATGTATTCACTAATGTTATGTGTGATTTACAAGCACCTTTCTGCCATGTGCCACAGTGGATGGGCAAAGCCTGGGCTACCACAGGGCACTGAGACAGGACTTAGGGGCTCCCCATACCAGCACCAGCGCTTGGGCTGTGCTGCAGCCACGTCCCACAAGAGAAGCGCACAGCTCCCCATCCTTTCCTGTGATTTCAGGGAAACCTCTTGGATGAAATGTGCAGTTGCAAAGAGCAGAAGCATTTCACACCAGGTTTCTTCGTTGGGATGATGAGGCCCCCTGCCCTGCTGATGTTTTTTGCTTGTTTCCTCTGCAAGCAGCAGCAATGTCTCCATCTCCGTAGAAGACCCGGGAGGCCTCAGGTCCCTTGAAGCAGGAAGAGAAATCCATCATGAAACAGGCATCCCCCGGGGCGTTACGAGCCCTGTGCAGTGGGCCAGCTCCTGCACAGGCAGGAAGCAGGGGGACAGAGCAGAGACGCATGCTGCGGCATGCTGGGGCTTGGGGCGCTTCGTTATTGAGCTGAGCCAGTTATTGCCAGCAGCTAAACAAACTAATAGGAAGGATATTTCCCTGGAGAGGGAGGAGGTTTCTGATTTAGACTGTGCTGTTTAAGCCCAGACTCTCACCACAGCTAAAATTTCCTTCCGAGGGCAATAATTATCCCAATGCAAAGCACAGGCCTGTGTTTGCTTTTCTGCTCCCTGTCTGGAAGGTTTCAGTGTAAAGGCTCTGATTTCCTCTGCCACACAGCCCAGCACCCGGGCTGCATCCTGCACCCCTTGCCCAGCACTGGGGACCAGTGCTGGGGCAAAGAAAAGCTCAATGCACAGTTTTCTGCAGAGACCACCCTCAGGTATTAAACTAATTACCAGGGAGCAGTGTCAGTCCCAGAGGGGCTCTGCTCCAGCCCTCTGCAAGCTGCAGTCCCGAAGACAGGGCTGCCACTGCTGGCTGTTGGATGAAAATTGCTTAAAAGCTCCAAGAGAAGCCATTGGTTGTCCTAAGTGATGGGAATGGAAAAGAAAAAGGAAAAAGGACTGGGAATGCCTTTGTTCTCAGCTGCCACGTAAATGAGGTTCAGCTTTGGAAAATGTGTAAGTCCTCTAGCGCTAACTGCGGAGCTGGAGTCTCTAAGGAGTGATTTCTTCCTTCAGAAACATAATAATAACAATAAATGATTAAAAAGAAAAAAGCCTAAATCTATATCTACTCAGGACTCCTTTGGAGTTCAGGACTGTTGCTGGATAAATAAATGCTTATTTGAAAAAGGAACCTCCAGCCTCCTCCAAACAAGAGGCAGTGAAGCAGCGCTCAGGGCCAGCCTGCACACATGCAGTGCAGCCAGGGGGAAAACCCACCAGATCAGATTATTCCGGATTTATCCCACACCAGGGGACACTAGACTTGGCTTCATACGCACCCACTCCCATTGCAGCACCCTCAGCCAGTCGTACTGCTGCCCTAGGAGAGGTTTTCCTCTTGTGATGTGGCAAAAAAAGCAAGTGCCAAAGTGGAAATAAACCTCCAAAGGAAATATGATCTTGTGGCCACAGGAATTACATTTTTTTTCCCCTCCCACGGGACAGCTGCTCCCAACCACTGCCAGCCACTATGCCACATAGGGCAGCACATCGGGGCACACAGTCCCATGCCAGGCAGCAAGATACAGCTCTGGGAGGTGCTGTGAGTCACGGAGGGCCGGGTCAGGCTGGACTGGGCAGCCGCACCACCGTGCTGCTGAGCACATGGTGCCCCAGCTCCCTGCAATGCCCTGGCATGAACACTGCCTGCAGAGAGGGGTGGCGCACCCAGGACACTGAGCAGTATGTAGGCTTGCCCTTCCCCAGCCGCCTCGTGGAAATAGGGTTTCTAGAGCAAGACTGAAATAATGCCTTTCTGCAGATCTTTCCTTTTGACTTGCTGACAGGTTAGAGGGTTGGACGTGGAAGGTTTTAGTTGTTCCTCCTTCTCCTGGCATGGAGGTGAAGGGGACACCCCATGCACTGGCATCCTTTCCGCAGATGTGCCAGTTTCTTAGAATTATTGCATTACCTGTGTTAATAGCAAGGGTTAAATCTGTGTTTCCACCCATTACAGGACATATCCTAGAATCAGCTGTGTGATGTGTAGTCCAGGTGAAATCCCTTTATCCATCATGGCTTTGGATTAATTTGCAGGGCGTTCACTATGCAATGCTCCAGCACACAGCCCTGACTGCCAGGACACCTCCCAGGCACCAGGCAGGAGCCCTCAGGGTGCTTGCACCCAGGGCTTTTCTAGCTGCCAAAAATGCGTTTCAGGTCCTCCCATACATGCAATTACTAAACACCAGAGCCCTTCGCTGTGGCCGCCCAGTGGAGGGGCTGCCGCATGGTCCACACTTACCCTGTGCTTTCGGTCCCAAGAAGCACCTCTTCCCAGCAAACAGCTTGCTGCCAGCCCTGAGCACCAATATTTGTGTCTGTCCTTTTGCCCTGGGGTTTTGGCACAGGCTGCATTGGTACAACCCACAATCCATGGCACAGGGTTGCCTGCCAAGCTGCCAGCCACCATTCCCATGCCCAAGGGGATGTGATCGCCCCTCTCCATCTCTCATCACTGCCACAGCTCTTGACTCACTGCTTGGGGAAAACTCACCAGAGAGGTGAGCTCATAGTGATTTAGCTTCGGGCTCAGTGACATGTATGGAGAACTGGACAAGCAGCCACCAATGGCAAATAAAAGAACAGGAGACCAAATCAGTAGCAGCCACGGATAGGTGATGCTCCTCTGGCAGCCACAGGCAGCCAAGAGCAGGATGGGGCCATCCCTGCCCCATACCATGCAGCAGGCAGGGGTGCACCTGCAGCAGGCACCAAAACTTGCCTGCTCTTAGACCGGGCTCAGCTGCCATGGCTAGCCCCAGCCCCACACTCCTGCCCACCACCGCGTACATCCTGTTTGGTTTCTGTTTCAGGATCAGGGCCTTACCCCAGTTAACTAGTGACTTGTGCTGGGGGATCTTTCACCGTAAGATCACCTCTTCAGCTGTTTGGTGGGTACAGCAGCTGGGCAAGCATTTTTATGAGCTGAGGAATTTATAAACCCTCTGGCAAACAGCGCTCTCCCACTGAGTAACTCAGCCAAGCTCAGTTGCATTGACTACTTTTGAGACTAAAAATGGCATTGTAGCATCCTCCATTCTCCTGTGGTGCCACCAGCCCTGGACACATGGCTGCAGGGTGCACCCACCCTGCACTAGGCCCCTTCTGTGTCCCTGCATTTAGATTTGCAGGAAAACCCTAACTTTTGGAGGGGTGACTCACTGGCTGTGGGCATGGGTGACATCTGACAGCCACCCTCTTTGGAACCACACCCCACCCTGCACCAAAATGATATCTCATTGATGGTCAGGGACCTGCTGGGGGAGAGAGGGATGTTTGGGCCTCAAAAGCAGCAAGAAAAAACAAACCCAAAACCAACAATGCCAGAAGTTTCTGGGGAAGAGAAGTGAAGTTTTCCTCCAGTGCTGGGAAGAAATGGCAACATTCACCCACCGCATCCTGGAAAGCCTCTCTGTGAGGGCAGGGATCTGCCCCAGTTTCTTCCTGGCAGCAATAACTCAGTGCTGCCAAGTGGCACCTCAGTCCTGAGCAGGCTTGAGGTGGAGCCTTTGTCTTACAGCACAACAGAACTCTTTAGCAATATTTGCCCGAGCACCTTTTTTTTTTTAAAACAAATAAGTTTCACGTTTGTTAGGCAAATAACTGTTTATCACCCACACAGTTCCTTCCTTTCTCCCCCTCCTGCAAGTCACTCTCTGGCAGAGTACATCTGGCTTTTTCTCCAGCACAGCCTTAGCAAAAAAAAATAAAAAAATAAAAAAAAAAATCAATCAGAACAATTAAAAGAGAATATAATAGAAATCCCAGGACTGGGCTACCCTCCTGTAATGCAGTCAGGTTCCAGGAATTTCAGCACCCAGGGAATTCACCCAATAAAATTTACCTGAGATTAAGGTGAAGATAAATAGCCCAAATAAATACGTGATTTCCCTAAAGTGGTAGTGTTTATCGGTTTATTTTTCCATTTCTCTTCCTCTGCAACAAAATCAATATGTGCATAGAAAAAACACAAATTTGGCAAAGGATAGCACTGTGCAATGGGCCCCGGTGAAGCCAGTGTCCTGTGAAGTGGAGGGGACCAAATGGGGACAGTTTTGCAAACCCAGAGGAGTTTTGCTCCACTCGCTGTGTCTGAATCACGGCCCAGGTCCAAATCCTCACCAGCTCCAGGCTCTGCTCATGGCATTCGGAGGGAAACTCAATAGGCTACAAAAGCACATCAATACTAACTTTTAAGACTTTGCAACTTGCCAAGGGGGATATTAAGGACTAGTCTTCTGCTCCCATTACACCCGTCACCTCATCAGGCACCAGGCTGGGAAGACAGGCGTGGGAGAGGCTCCCTGCATTTAAAAAGCAAAATTCCATGCTGGAAGGAGCAAAAGGCAAGAGCCCAGTGCTGTCCTGCCAGATCCAGCCATGGGCAGCATTCGTCCTCCAAAACCTCTAAAGCGTCCATTTTCAGTTCTGCATCTCTTCCACCAGCTCAGTGAAATGGGCTTGTTCATGCCAGTTCCAACATGAGGTTAAAACCCATTTCAGGGATACCATGCTGGGGGGCTGGGACAGGCCAGGACAAGGAGGCATGGGTGGGCTGTGGGCACTGCGGACCCCATGCCACCTCCTGCAGAGGCAGATTCCCGCTCATGGCCACCTTCATCTGGGAGGAATAGCTGCAGAGAGAAGTGAGATGCTGCTGGGAAGCAAGTGTGCTTAGCTGACACCCTATCAAAAGCACACTGCTGCAATACACAAGGATACACAAACACCTTCCAAGGCTTCCTTTAAAAGGCAGCTAAGCCATGAGGCCACCCTCCCATGGGAAGCTGCTTCAGCACCTCCTCCTTGCCTCAGCCTCATGGCAGACATGGGTGCAGTGGAGGGGCTTTGTGGGGAGCGGTGCTGGGCTGCCGCTTTGGACAGCTGAAATGTCATTGCGGGGCTGCTGCTCTGGCCAGGCACCAGCCACCCTGGCCCGCTGCAAACTCCCTCCGGGGTTGCAGGCCAAGCAGCAAAGCTGCAGCTTTCTTCCTGCAGTGCACATCGTTTTCATGCCTGTTTTTAAGGCTGCCTAAAAGCCCCTTACAGTGGTGCTGCAACCTGCCCCAGGGTGCAGAGGAAGCCAGGGGAGAAGCATCTCACCAGGTCACTGAGGAGGGGAGGACGGGTCCATGCCAAGGGGGCCAAGGGAGCATGCTGCACCACAGCTAGTCAATCACATGGCCATGGGCACTTTCACTGAACTTAAGCCCTGAGAGGGGACCCGGAGCAGGGCTGGGCAGGAGGCAGTGGCAAAGTTCTCTCCTTCCTCATGACGCAGCAGCCTGAAATCAACTTTCAGCCCAGCCCAGCCACAACCCATTGCTCCTTATTTACCCTTCAAACAGGAAAAGCAACTCTCAGTGTAGCTCTTTCACAAATTTTCTACGTCAAGCCTCACTAAAGGGCTGCTTTAGTTAACATTAGGCTGGACACATGGTTCACAGGTGACAATTTGCCTTAGGACGCTGGGGTGGTTTCCAGGTCGGACTTTCACCAGGCTGCATCCCTGAATTTCAAAGGTAGGAGTGTGGGCCCCCAGCCCCCAGGCTGGGGGGTACACGGGGTGGCAGGTGCCTGTCCCATCCTTTGGGGCTGGCAGCAGGAGGCAGGGGGGCATATGGACTTACTCAGATAGGAAATAGTTTATGCTCTAAATTACAACCACTTCCCATTCACATGGGTGAAGCTGCTGCAGGATTTGGACAAGTGGAAACATTTCTGTTCTTAAGTCAGGTGTCCCCAAACTTGGCTGCTCTGCCCAGCTTAGCAGCTCAGCACTTCTTCCCTTTCTGGTTTTAAGTAGGACGAGCTTGTTCCCACAGATTCCTCTAAATGGGCAAGGTCAAATTGCAGCTTGTCCTCAGACAGCATTTTGCACTCCCTAATATTTGAAACCTGTTTTGCATAATCCCAGAAGGAATTGCAAAGGAAATGCAGCAAAGTCATCGCTGAAAATGTGCTTCTTGAGCTCATCACAATAAAAAAGCATGATCCATTACTGAGAAAAGGACGTGAAACAGGAGCTCAACAAGCAGCAGAGTCACACTGAAAAGTTCAGAGGTTTAAAAATGAAGCAAGCTCAGTGAGTGCAGCCTGCTCAGGGTGGGACTGAGCATGTGCCTGATAAGAATTTATACATCTTCAGTGACCTCTTAGTTATTGCAAATATGCCTAAACCTAGCAATTATTTTTTCATCTAATATCTGCCTAGGTTTGGTGATTACAGGTATGCTTTTTTCCCTTCTTTTTCCTCAGGGTGGCTCGTGACCACTGACCATACCCTCAGTTGTGCTCTCTCCCCCCACCACCATGCGGGTGGCAGGTAAGGAGGGAGACAGATTTACTTTTCTCTGTCCATTTTTCTACAGTTCTTTATGCCTCCTCTCATTTACGTGTCCCTTCCAAGCCCAGCTACCCTGACCTTCCCCTGCCAGGACTGTGGGAAAGGGCCTTTGTATAAGCATCAGGTTTTTAAAAGAATTATGTAGATTTCAGCCTGTTGTATTTTTCCCAGTGAAACACTCTGCAGCTGGGAAAAGGTGGCTATTGAGATGTTCCTGGTTCCATAAGAGCCATTCAGCTGCAATATAAGTATATTTTTATACTCTCTTTCCATGCAGGACTGGAACGTTTTGCTCCAATGAGTGTTGCTTTAAAGCCAAATGCCAATCACATTTGTATTAGCAGCTGCTCAGCTGTAGCTAGTGACTAATTGGGGGATAGTAGCCTTCCCAGCACTGGGAACATAAGAAATATTTGGATTTACATAGCTTTCTGACTAATTATCAGATTTACTTTAATGCAGAGAGAAATATGAATAGTGCCTCCCAGTAGAAGAGTAATGCCTATCTGAGCACCACCACACACTCTAGAGATATTAATTAAGAGATCAGAGTCTTTCAAAGGATGAAGGAAGGAGTGCCTTCCTTCAAGGCAGTGTTAGCTGCCTTCCCATGCCACACAAGTGCTGGCTGTCATCTTGTGCCTTGGTCCCAGGCACACAGACCATGTCCCCAAAATGCCAGAAGGATGCGCTGGTTCCCGATCTGTGCTGCTGCTGCTCTCACCTGGCTCCTCTCCTGCCCCTCGCAGGCATCATCCGGTTCGTGACACTGCTCATCACACTGCTGGGCACCTGGTTCATTGTGCAGACGTACTTTGATCACAGATGGGAAGCCATCAGCCTGCGGAGCTGGCTCGGTGAGGCACCAGCACGGCTCCAGCTGGGTCCAGAGGGAGGGTGCAGGCGGCCCCACTGCATGCCAGGCCCCAGAGTTGCATATAGTTGCCATGAACATTTGCACTTGTAGTCCCTGGCCAAGGCCATAGCCACCAGCTCTGGTTACCCAGGCAGGGAGGGGACAGCATGGTGGGAAGCTGCACCGGGGCAGGTGGCTGCAGGGGTGCTTGCAGCCAGCCACAGGGAGCATTTTTGGAGAGCTGGTGCCTAAATGGCTGCTTCTGACTTGGGAAGAGCCAGCAGCTCTCCCAGGTGTCTAACCTTTCTTCTTGGTACCCACAGGTGTCACCAGCAAGCCCAGAAGTGAGTACCACTCTCAACTTCATCTCCATTGCCTAACACCACTCCAGGGCTGAGGGTGATGGTGAAAGCACAATAGCTGCCCTTGAGAGCTCCTTTCCCAAGGCAAAATCCCACCCTCCCAAATGCTGGTGAATTTCCTTATTGCACACAGCAGCAATGTCTTTGGTGGGCTCTGCATGCACATGAACCTCCACATGATCCCCCTGCCCCAGCAGAAACATCCCCAGGCCACAGGCTACAGCAGGAAGCAGGTTGCAGGCCCCATCCAGGCAGTGTGGCACAGGTCCCTACCCTGGCCCAGAGCAGGGCAGCTTTGGGCAGAAAAGCCACAAGGGGCTGGCCCAAAACAAGTGCCAGATCCAAACACTCCCCAGCACACACCCCTCTGCAATCCCCATGGCATCAGCTGTGCCATCCCGCTGCTTATACCTAGAACAGCACCCCAGCCAGCTCATCCCACCCCACCCCAAGCCTCGACACCATAAATCTCCAACAGAAAGCTGGTCCCAATCCTGGGACAAGCCCCCTTCATGCAAGAAGCAGGTCCAAGCATTGTCCTCCTAGTGAGCCACTGTGCCCCAGTGCCAGCTCTGCTTAGCTCCTTGGGGACACAGCCAGTGTCTCCCCATGGGGCGAACACCATGGCTTGCAGCTCCTCTCCTCCCTCACAGGCGAGCAGCTGCCCCGGCACAAATGTGGGAACAAGAAAAGCTGCCCCGAGAACTATTTCGCCTTCAAGATCACCAGCGGTGCTGCAAACGTGGTGGGACCCTCCATCTGCTTTGATGACATGATGTAAGTAGCACACAGTGGGGGATGGGGCAGCCACAGCTGGCCTGGGCTTGAACAGGGCAAGTCTGGCCTCTGCTGAGCACACCAATGGCCATCAGAGTGCATTTGTGGTTAAAAAAATTTGGAAATAGTTTTCTTTGCTACCCTTCTAGGGGCATTTCACTGTCTGCAGCCACACATTGCCCTGTTTCACTGGTACCAGCCTCTCCAGGGCAGCCCTGCACTGATGGGTGCTCTCTGCTCTCCTTTCCAGCCTCATGAGCAATCTGAAAAACAACATTGGCAGAGGCCTGAACATTGCACTGGTGAACGGTGAGTTGGGTGGCATTAACCATCTTCCCACGGCTGGGGTCCCTCCTGGGGGAGGGCACAGGCCACCAGGGACCCCATCCCAGACACCACCACTGATCCAAAAGCACATCAGTCAGGTGTTGCCTGGAGTGAACAGCCACAATTATGGTTGCAAGCACTGCCAGGGAGGTGGGAGCAAACCCACTTGGGTCATGCACGATGGCTCTATGAGCTCCACCAAGCAACATTCACCATCACAGCAAATATGACATACCAAGGGAAGAGCAAAGCATTTTGCAGAAACAGGAACCCCAAGCTGGTGGCCAGGCAAAGCCTAGAGCTCAAACTCACTGTGATCAGTTTTGAATTTTAACCTTCCAGGAACAAACGGGCAGCTCCTGAAAGCTGACATATTCGACATGTACTCTGGAGGTAAGTGCAGTTTCTTTGCTGCCTGGTGGTTTCCAGTCAGGGCTCACACCGGCACTGCTGGCAGCTGGCTATTTAGGCTGTTCCTCTGTCATGTATTTAATGATAAAGTCTAGTGGACTTTGACCAGAATTGCCAGCTTGGACAGTAAAAGCTCTGCTTTCCCTGAGGCAATTGAGCCTGGAGTCCTCGTAATGAGTTCGCACCCAGATGGGCTTTTCACTTCTTTTACATGTGCATAATAGCCTGAAAAACATAATTTCACTAAACTGAATAAACCAGGGCACTCAAGACCTGGGAAAGGCTACTTTCTCAGGTAGTTACACTAATCCTGAGATTTTGCAGTTTTCAGTTTTTGAATGCTGGTGGTGGCTAAGCAGCAGCTTATTCGCCTGCCTTTTGCAGGAGGGTAAATGAGGAGCTCAGGGCACAGGGAGCCGAGCCTGGTAGCAGCAAAGACTATGTCACTGTGCCTGCCTGCTTCAATCTTCCTAAAAGCAAGATGCCCTGAGCTGGGGCAGCACCCACTACAGTCTGGCTGGCACTGACTTGCAGGATGCTGTAAATCCCACCATTATCACAAAGCTGTTACCAAACTCTCCACAGTTTTGGCAGGAGTCCTCAAAATCACATGCTAAATCCACCACTGTAGTGTTTTTGATTTACCCTTTGCTGTTTGAGCCTTCCCCAGGGATCAATCACCCTTTCTGCTTTTTGGTTTTGCAACCTGTTCTTGGTAACTCTGGAGTTTTAAGGAGGAACGCCAATATTATGAGATATCCATCTAGGTTTGCAAGAGAGACACGTGGTGGGAGAGGCAGCAGGAAGGAGACAGCAGTCGGCTCCTGTGCCACTAGATGGGGTGTTGGACTCGAGCATCTATGGATGCGGGATGAGGAATTATTGCTGCAGCACAGCCAAAGGCAGGATCACAGGGCAGGCAGCTCTGTGGCCAAGCAGGCTTATTTCTTCTGTTGGGACATAAATTCACGTTAGAAGATTTCACAGTTATTGAGCAAACTTGAGAGGCAAATTGCATCCTGCAGTTGTCATGCTGGCAGGAGGAAGGCACCAGCCCCAGGCACTGCAGGAGACCCCAGGTGGAAACACAAGATGGGGAAATGCAGTCTCTGGGACCCCATCCTTCCCCAAATCCATGACCCCTAATCCTGGCTAGCACCAGCACAGCCAGGATACTTCCCACCTACCCAGAGGAGGTCCTCCCAGCTGCCATGCAGCTGCTAAACCCCTTTTTCTTTCCCTAATGCTTTTCTCTCCCAGACACTGACAAACTGGATACCTTCCTCCAAGAGATCAAGCACGGCACCATCGTGCTAACAGCCAGCTATGATGATGCTGCCACAAAGTGAGTTTGGCCCTGGGAGTGATGCCTGGGTCCCCAAAAACCAGCAGCTGGGGGGAGCTGGAGGTGCTGCTACCAGCAGCAGAGAGTGGACAGGAGGAGACACCCACCTAGCACCACACTAACACTTTCTTACCCTCTTTCAGGATGAATGACAAAATACGGGCCCATTTTGTGGAACTGGGCAGCAGCCACGTGAGCAAGCTGGGCTTCCGGGACAATTGGGTCTTCTTGGGAGCGAAAGGGATGAAGAACAAGAGCCCCTTTGAAGACGTATGTGGCCATCCCCTGCCACCAGTTCTGGAGGCTCCCATCCTCTTCATTGTACCTCCCAAGCTACATCTCACCTACCTGCCTGCAGAAGACGTGGGCCAGTGGTGTTATCCCCAACATCAAGCCAAGCTGCAGGTTTTGTCACGTTGCAAATTTGCCTTGCGCCACCAACCTCCTCATTCATATTCTCTCTCTCTCTTTTTTTCCCACAGCACATCAAAAATGATAAAGATACAAATAAATACAACGGCTGGCCTGAGCTGCTGGAGATGGAGGGCTGTGCCCCCAAGAAGATGGATTAGCATCAAGCCCCAGCCTGCCATGGAGGACAGACCAGTCTCACTGGTACACCAGCCCCATTGTGGGGAGCCCAGCCCCACCACTGCCACATCACACAGCCCAGCAGCGGCTGCCTGCTCCCAGGGACCAGCTGTTTCACAGCAGGGGCTGCGTGGGGCTTGGAGGAGAGCTGTACAAGTGCCTGCAGAGCCTCAGCAAATGCCTGGCCAGGAGGTTTCAGCCCAGCTGTCCTTGTCTATGGGTAAATTGGGGGTATTTTATTTTTCTGTCTTTAACAAAAAACTTTGTAGAAGGTTTTTCAGATTTCTTAAATAAGATATCTAACTATAAAACACTAGCTTCTCACTTCATTTTCAAGCATAATCCAAGCTTTTCCCTGCAGGAACAGCATTGCCATGTCCTCTGCCACAAGCTGGGTATCACCATCACCCATCCCACAGCACTGCACAGGGGTGCTCTCCCCAACACATGGCACAGGGCAAAGTTGTCCCTGGGGATGCTCAGGCTTTGGTGGCTCCCCCCAGGAGCTCCTGCCAGCCCCCCACTGCCTCCTACAGCCACAGTAAGGTCAGACAGCCACAGGGATGGCTTGCAGCAACGTAGGTTAATATTTGCAGACCAAAGCATTTCCCCCACCCGGTTGCATCTTTCCTGGATTAAATCCAAGTTAAATCCTCCATGGAACTTCCAGGATAATGCCAACCCGACTTTGCCTGGCCAGGCGGGAGGGATGGATGTGCAAGTTTCTCAGCCAGCTGAAGTTGTGCAGCATAACCAATAGGTGGGAGCCTTCTACCAGGAGAGCTGGAGCCAGCATCAGTCTGGAGCGATCTAACACACCCCGGCTGGCACCCTGCTGCGGACACCCTCACACCCGCCTTGATCCGAGAGCTGAGCCCCGGCCCAGGGCTAGCTGACACCGCCGGGAGAGGAGAGATCCCTGCCCAAACACAGGCCGGCAAAGCCCCACAGGCCTCCTTCCAGGGTGGTTCCCAGGCTGCTGCCCAGCACTGAGGAGGTCCTGAGGGAGCATCTGCCCCCTGCTCGTGTCTGGGGACATTCACCAAAGCACCAACTGTACTCAAAACCTCCCTGAGAGCAAGCAGTGCTGAGATTAGATAAACCTGATGAGTGATGGCCTGGGTTTATCTGTCATCATGGACACAGGTAAATTTGCATCATATACAGACTTTAATTTCCTATGATTGTATCTGGTTTTTCCCCATTCTTTAAAGCAGACCAGCAGTTTTGCAGAATGTGAGGGTGGAGCATTCTACTGGAGCACTTGGAGCTGTGCAGGGTAACACAAGGCAATCCTGGACAGCCTTTTATGCCTCTGACAGCAGGGTTTGCCTCAGCACAGCTTCTACAGGCAGTTCACATTGGTTATCTAAGCCCATAGGTCACCCCAAAGGAGCAGAAGAATTGAGAAGCATTGGCAGGATAAGACCAGGAAGAGACACAGCCTGTCCTGCGCGAGCCATCTTAGAGATGAAACCCTTGATCCAAAATCAAGCACCACCATCTAAAACCAGCAAGGCAAATGGTTTTCCCTAACCGAGGAAAAAATGCCCAAATAAATTGTATAATACCTATAAGAACTTCCGAAGGCAAAACTGAAATAAATACCCCAAACAGCCATCACAGAGGAATTCCCCAGTAGCTGTAGTATTTTATCCCAGCTTATCCTCCTGCGCACTTAACATGCACCTGATTGCATCAAGGGAAGCCTCTGCCGTAAATCATTCTCTAAATCTGCTGCAACAGCAGCAGTTAATCCCAAGCGCTGAATCATCCCTACCCATGGCAGCAGCGAGAAATAACACAATGCAACAGACACAACAGCCCTCGCATCACACAGCCCTGCCACACTGGCAGCATAAATATGCCAACTATTTTAAGCCCCCTCAAAGGATCTAGATTCGCTCATAAGCCAAACTGAAAACAGCCTAAGAGCTGTAAAAGCGGCTGCATTGGGTAAACCAGCGTACAGCATCATCTACAGCCAAGAAGCCAGCCAGCCCCTTTCAGCCATAGGAAACTCTTCCTAACCCTGTGCAATGGACATTAGAAGTCTGGTTTAAAGCCAAAATAAAGGAAAAATCTTTTTCAGCGCATTACAGATGGTTAAAACTAGCTCTGAATCTATCATCGAGCAGTAACTAAGGTACATCGCTATTTTCAATAAATGGGGAGAGCTCAAAGTGCAACTCCTGTGCAGGGATCTTAATCATCAGCCAGTGTTTTGAAGAGCTATTCCTGACAAAGTCACCATGTCCCAATAAATAAATATGAGCTTTTTAAAGGTCCAGAATCTGGGAAGCAGGGGTATTAATATGGCTTCAGGAGTCAAATTTAACCTGCTCATTTTTTAAGCAGATCTGAAAAGGGTGGTGAGTGCAGGGACAGAGATCCCCAAATGAGTTTTTTTTAGTGCCTCGCATTTTGAAAGCTGTATTACTGCAGAGAGAGGCACCTACCTGGCTAGTTTTCACTGTGCTGCATCCCCCGGAGACTTCAGCAAATACAAGCCTTTACCTGCCCAGCCTCCCAGGACACAGCTCCGGGTTACCCGGACTCACCCAGGGGCCACAGTGGGCTCCAGCAGCAAACGGGCAGCCTGGGTCATTAGCAGGAGCAAAGTTTGCAAAATCCAGTGCTGCAACAGGACCCAAAAGCCAGGATGCAAGCAGGTAAGCAGAGGGATAATTCTGACTTATTTTGGGGGTACAGGTTTATTTTGGCAAAGCACCAAAGCAGCAGCTAGGAAGGATGCCACAGGCAAGGGCCAGTGGGTGTTGGGGCCCCACAGCCGGGCGAATCCACATCCTGTGACATCTTGCCCTGTCAAGTGCAATTACTGTAATCTTCCACAGCCTCTCAAAATACGGATCCCAGCTTAGAAACTGGGCATCCGCAGCATGAAAGCTGCCTTTGTGCCCGGGCAGAGCCTGGGCGCGAGCCAGCCGTTAGGTGCATGAAGAAAATGAGTTCTCCACGTGCTGGGAGAAGGGAGGAAAAGCAAGCTTTCCCGCCTGGTCCCACTGCAGACGGGCTGGATTTCACCCGTGTCTCCCTGCAGCGGCCGCCGAGGGGCCAGGAGCTGCACAGCTGCGCATCCTCTCGGGAGTAACAGGGCCGGTCACCACGGGGAACTGGCCGGTCCCACGCCCCGGGTGACCAGGGCACAGCCGACACGTCGGACCATGGGGGCAGCTCACGGAAAAAAGGTAACGGGGTAGTTTTATTCGGGGCTGGTGAAGCAGTGGTGGGATGATGGAGAAGGCACCATCTGCTCACATGTTGCTTGTTTTGCCCTGCGCGTGCTAAGGCGGCTGATGGCAGAGAGGGATTAGGGGGAAGGGAGCCACTCACAGGTGCAGGTGTCATTTGTCAGGGGTGGATTAAGTAATTCCACCTGATGGGCTCAGCATGGGGGCCTGCTGGGGTTTTCAGGACAGGGAGGAGGGGATCAGAGCATTGTATTAGGACAGGCAAAGTTTGGCTTTCTGGGGAGAAACATCAGGCTTGCTCCGAGCATGTCCAGCAGCCTGCTGGCTGTCTCGCACAGATGCAGTGCAGAGGAAGCCCAAGTATTTCTTGGCCTGTGAATTGCCGCCAGCTCCCTCCTGGGATGGGGAGGAGCCAGGCCAGGTCCCACACCATCTCCCTCTCCTCCAAACCCCTGGGGAGAGCACCCAAACAGCTCTGAAAGGAAGTGGGGCTTTACATAGTCAAAGCCATGCCGAGGCAGCTAGAGATAGTTGTGCTGAGAATACTGCTAGATGTCATTTTGCTTTCATGTGTGATGACATCAGTGCCTAGAGACAAATTATCGTTATTCAGTTGTGATGCCCTGATGCAGTGTTATACTTCTGGAGCTTCTCTCCTACCTCTAAGAGGAATGCACTTGTGCACCACGCTAGGTCAGTAACTTCTATTTCACTGGGGACAGCAGTGACCCTTTGCCCCAGGAGGGACCCTGCATGCTCAGCTGAGCATGGTCTGTGGCCTTCAGAGGTGTGAGCACATCCAAGCCAGGTGCCTTGCAGAACTTTGCAAATCTGCTGGGCATTCTTCCAAAACCAGAGCTAGACACTGTTGCAGGGGAAACATCCATAAAAGTAGCCCACCAACCAGCATTACCAACACCCAGAAAGAAAATCAATGCTGTGGGACAAGCAAACATTTATCTGTTCTCCCGGACCTCAGAGGAGTGGCAGGTACAGGAGGTGACGCTCTCACCCAGCCCTCCCTTCCTCCAGCACCCATCTGAGGTGCCGATGCCACGCTGGCTCCAGCACACAGGAGAGCCACGGTCATTCCTGGGGCTCGGGGCTAAAACAGCACACCCAGGAGGAGCCGCGCTCTGCCAACAGCTAATCACCAGACCTTTGCTTACATGGGCGTGACCTTCAGGCGTAGGCACATTTGTACAAGCATTACTGAAAGCAGGGAAATAAACTGGTTAGGTCAGGCTTGGCTCAGCGCCACCCAGTTCAGCCCTGTTGCATTCAAAAGTGATCTATGCTGGCCCCCGACCCCCAGACCAGACGGCTTTTGAATGGCTTTCCCCATTGCTTCCTCTTTCTGAAACATCACGATCCCACCACAGCCCGGCACTGAATGGCCTGGCTTTGAAATGCTCCCAGGAGCTCGGGCTCTCCCATCATGTCAGCTCACCCTCAGCTTGCTGGCAGCCCCAAAAAGCTGAGACAGTTTTACTTTCATGGGCACCAAAAGCTCAGAGATTTCACTCCTGTTTCAGGTTCCCAAACATTGCCAGGGTTGACAACAACCTGTGCTACCGCACAGCTAGCACGGAGCAAGGACTTCTATGGCTGCTCCTGGGTTGCTGCTTTATCCTTAGGTTGAGGATGATGGGGGATGGAAAAGAGACAGGTCCTTCTGCTGCATTTCAGGGGGGGGGCATGAACAGCAGGCTCCAGCCCTCCCCAAAGACCAGGTTGTGTCCAGGTGGTGGGCAGGAAAACTTTCCTTCCCCCAGCCGTTGTAGAACCAGCCTGGCTCAGGGCATGGGGCAGGGCAGGGGCTCTGCCAGGCACAACCCCATCCATCAGCTACATCCCAGAGGGAACCCACATGGGAGCACGGAGCAGGAGGAAGGCTTGGCACCCCTCGCCAGCTCTGCCTGCATTAGCAGTCTCAGCTGCACCCCTTTTAAACTTAGACCAGAGCAGCACTCCAAGGGGATTACAGTAGTGGATTGTGGAGTGCAAGGCAATCCCCAGCTCTACAACAAAAGGGACCGGAAAGGCTGCCAGCGTGGCTCCAAGGACATTTCTACTTTCAAAGGCTGCAGCTGCACCCAAAAAACCTGTTCTGGTATCTCCACTGTCCCGTGGGTACAAGCCAACAGCAGGGCTCCAGCAGGACACAGTCCCCTGCCGGGATACCCTTCGCTGCAGGGCAAGGACTTCAACAGGGGCCGGTTCAGGGGTGCTGCAGAGCCAGAGCTGATTCCCTGCCGATTCCTTTGCCCTGCAGAGCACCAGCCCCGCTGAGCACAGGAATGTAGCTAACATCCTTCTAACCACAGCAAACCACCTTCAAGTAATCCTGCAAGCGCAGTCTCCCCAGCAGCCTCTCCCCAGGGTGCCCAGGCAAATGCTCCCAGACCCCCAGGCAGCGGCGGGGGTTGTTTCCAGGCACCTGCACCTCTCCACTGCTCTTCTGCCCGGTTTCTCAAGGCGGAGTTTGCATAGCAGCCATTTCCCCAGGGAAAGTTTTCTGTCCCCAAATTCCCAAGGGTGTCAGTTTACACTAATGTCAGATGAGCTGAGATTAGCCTTGCACTGAGCAGGGAGCTTTGCTCTGCAGCTGGTTTAAAACAACAAGAGGCAGCACGCCAGGGCCAGGGAGAGAGGCTCTGCTTGTTCAGGCAAACCGCAGTACCTGGTTGCCCATGCTGAAAACCGGGGCTTTGAGAGCATACTTTAAAAGCCTTCCATCTGAGCATTGCAGAGGGACAGGACCAGTATTTCTGGAGGCTGCAGGTGCAGCGACTGAACTGGGAAGACCACACAGCAGTGCTGCTCCCTCGCAGCCCCCCATTTTGTCACCCACCCGGCATGAAAATCCCATCAAAACCTAAAATGTAGCCACATCTCCCCAGTACTGCCCTTGCACATTCATCACCAGCCACTGCTCTCCCCCTGCATCACTCAGAGCTTTTTCCCTAACGCTGACGTTGCTCATCCCTGATGCAGCTCATCACAAGGCACTTAATCCACCCAAGGGATGTTCCCACGAACACAGCTCACCCCACCAGGGAGGGTAACCCTGTGCCCCAGCTGGAGAAGTGAGCTCCATGCTGGCGGGGACACAGGTATAGACACATGGGACACATTCTCTGGTCTTTCATCCACCCTTCTTTTCAGGGTACAAGTGAGGTAGCCTGGGACATGTACCAAGTGCCCTAGCCACCCCAGCATGGCTGGCCCAGAGCAGAGCCCTGTTTCAGACCAACTTTGGCTGCCCCAAGCTGCTCCACCAACATGCTTAACTACACTTCATGGATTTTTCTCACCAGTGATCACACACGTTATTCACACAATAAGGGAGGTGAAGGTTACAAAAATCAGCACTTCAGCTCCAGAATAAAAAACAAGTCCTAAAAAAACTCCTCTGCAAAAGGGTGGGAAGGGGAATAATTCTTTTGTTCTGCCCCTCATTAGCAGGAGGAGGCACTCAAACAGGTAAATAAGTGCCACTGCTCTTCCAGCAGCTCTGCTGAGAATAATAGTGGGGTTGTCTTCCTACTAAGCATCTGGGTAGAAGTTAGTCATCTTGTCTGTTAGAAGAATGGTCTTGGTCTTAAAAAGGCACCTGCCTGCTGCTGTCCGAGGGCAGGGAGAGAATAACACATAAAAGTTGTGATTTTCATGATTTTCAGATGGGTTTTCCACCCATCTTGAAAGAGGCAGGAAGCAGCATTCTTATTTTCCCACCATCACTTAATGGTGAGCAAAGGACTTCCTTCTCCAGACCCCCTACACAGGTGAACACCCAAAAGGAGACATTCCTCCCATGAGACCAACCCTGACAGTTCAGCTCCACATGCACGTATCCTGCTTGGCATCACCCCAGCATAAGCTCCAGACATGCATGGTAACTCCAGCTACAGCAGCATCCACTAGACTCAGCACTGTCACTTTTCTTGTCTAGCACTAGCAGCAAAAATGGTCCAGCAGGGAGCAGAACTCCAAAATGCCAGGGCAATGTTTAAAGGGAAATTTTAAAAAGTCTATATTATTAAATGAAAGATCCAGATTGACCAAACAGCTGGTTCTCACCATTCAAGAGCTTAGGAACTCATACCCCAACTACAAAATTCCTGGGCCCCTGTTTTGGAAAGCACAGGAGCGAGTAAGGCGAACAAGAGGAGCTGTGTCTGTGGCTGGCAGAGGAGAGGTCTATAATGAGAAAGAAAAGGGTTGTTTCATGCCGGTGCAGCAGAGCACAGGGAAGAAACTGCCATGAAGGGACTAGCACGGTGGCTGTCCTGGTAGAAGGATGCTGATTGCATGAGGCCAAAGGAGGCAGCCCCAGGACCGTCATCACCAGCATCTTCCCTTCGGTTACCAGCATGGGTAGCAGCTGGAATTGAAACCCCTTCAAAAATGAGATGAGGAATAAGGCTGAAATTACTCCCAGAAGGACTGGAAGAGCTCAACCACAGAAAGACAAAGAGGCATGAAACACAGAAGTTTGTGACACCCAGCAGCAGCTCCATGGTCCAGACGCCCCTCTCACATGAGAGGGGACATTATAGGGACATAGCCCTCCGAGGCGGTCGGCTGGGACACCACTGCCCTATCGTGCTCCGCAGACTGGCAGGCACAGCGGGATTTTCCTGGCTCTCCCAGACAGCTATTTCAGAAAGCCAGTAGCCAGTGTCCCTGCCAGCTCTTTCAAAGCATTCCTGTGCCTGGGCAGCATAAGGGCCCTCCAAGAGACCCTGCCTGCTCTGACGCTGGAGCAGCAGCCATCCTCCCTGGCCAGCCAGGGCTGCCGCTCCGCTTTCAGCAAGAGGGGCTGTGGGTGCCAAGGCCCATGAGAAGAACAAGTCCCACTGACAATCACTGAATGGCACCAGTTGTTTGGTGGCACTCATCCCAGGAGCAAATCCAAAAATCAGATGGCAACTGGGAACCACAACACTTCAGCATCCTGGAGCATTGCACCTCTCAGGGAGAAGAGCTTGCTGTGTGCTGCCTGCAACAAGCCTTGGTTCAGAGGGACAGGGCCAAAAGCTGGTGACTTTGCACACCATGGGAGTCCGTAAGCACCTCATGAGAGTGGGGAGATCATTAATGAAAAGCCCATTTCTGGGAAAAATTAACACATACACAGAAAATAACAGCTCGGGCTCATGAGACAGCAAACACCTTTAAGTCCTCTTTTCTGTCTGACATAGCACAGCCCAGACCGGGAGAGCTGGACCAGGACTGGTCCAAAACCTCCACAGAAGCCCTCTAAGGTGACTTTTTCCTTCCTCTTCTCTCCTTCTTCTTCTTCAGGCCTTTAAAGTCCCACAGGTGGTGGTATCTGGGGGCTCTGATTAAGCATAGACACTGCTCCAGGCTTTTGTAGGTTTAAAAGAAAGTAAAATAAAATGCTGTAGCATCCCAGCCGTGAGAAGCTAAACTCATTCCAGCAGGTTGCTCTAGCTCCTGGAAATAGATCATAGCTTTATTTCTTACTCTTCATCCCAAGTACCCAGACAGCACATGTAAACCAGCTCCAACACCTAATATGACCCCCTCCCTGCTTCCAGAGAGGCTGACATTTTGGACCTGAGAGGGCTTATATGGGCTCAGTGCAAGCAGGGAGCTAATTTGCACACAGCTGCCTCAGTTTAAGGCTCTGCCTTTCCCAATGTGCACTGCTGCGTCTCCTGCTGTGCTGGATCAGCAGCCTATGTGCTGTACCCTTCATCACAGAGCAAAACCAGCTCCCATGACATCCATGCTGGCTCCCTAGACAGCTGACTGTGCTGGAGCAACATAGGGGTGTGCACATAAACACAGGCCATGCAGCCCCTGCGCCAGTAAGGCGATTGAGCACATCTCACCGGTCTGTGCATGAGAAGTTGTGATACATGGGTTTGATCCATGGTTGAAAGTGCTGGGCAGGACGGAGAGGATCATGCTGTCAGCCCCTCCAGAGGAAGGGCAGAGGCTGGCTGGTACCAGCCAATGCTGCCTGCAGCATCCAGGGCTGCAAGAGAGCCATGGAAGAGGGCTGAGACTGAAGGGAGGTACATGATGTGCTCATGGGGAGACCAGGAAGATCACTGCATGGGAAATACAGCAGCTGTAAGGTCTGGGATGGCTCAGCAGTCCTCAAATAAAAATGGATTAAAGCAATTAAAGGCTTGACTGCTTCGCTCTGCTCCTGGGCGCTTGTTCATGTGGTGCCTGCTGCCTCCTCATGAACCCTGTGATAACAGGAATGCTTCACCTCTTCCTCTGCTGTCTCCTCCATCCGCAGCCTGTGGTGGCAGGCAGCCTGGCAGGTGGCATCTCGTCCCAGATAACAGCCAAACCTCCTCCCTTTTGGCCCCTTCCCTTTGGGGTCCCCTCAGCAAAGGACCCGGCGGGCACATGCTGCCCACAGGGAACAGACCACCCCCGCTCTGCCTTGCCAGCCTGCTATCAGCAGTGCCTGGGGCTGCCAGGCATTTCTGCCCTTACTTTTCATAAACCCCCTTTTTCCAAGATAAGAACCAATTCTAGTGACCCTGGTGAGGTAAAGAACACAACAAGGTGGTGTCAAGCAGATTTCTGATGGCAGCACTATCCTTGGCCCCTAACATATAGTGCCTAGTTGTGAAATGGAGTAATGATGCCACTGCAGCCTGGTGGCTTTAAGAAAGCATGGCACGGTGCCAGAAATAAATATTGTCCCTATTATTCATGTGGCATAAGACTCCCGTTTTTGCAAAATGCTATTCTTCAAGGCACTTCAGTGTGTCTTAATGGTCTCTCTGCAGCATGACAGCAATTCACTCCAAAACTGCTGGAGCCCTTTTGTGCCTGTGACTGATGCTCTTCCTGTGCAGTCAACAGCATCCCGAGAAATAGTGGAGCAGTCTTTCACATCATTGGTGGTACCACACCTCCAGCACAGGGCAAAAATAAGCTCCTGAGAAAGGTAAAACAATGGTTTATCCATAGCAACAGCTTAACTGCTGCTAACAACATTGAGGTGGGCGATGCAGGTATTGCTAACAGATAGCAGGGCAAGAATTTGGCTTTGTCCTGGCATGCAGCAGTCTTATGTGCTCTGCGTGTTGCAAGGGACCAGCTTAAAAAGCACTGAACTGCAGACAAGGATTTCCTTAGGACCAAGGGAGAACAGCAGGTCCATCAGCACCACACTGATGGGTGGATGTGCTGCTCTGGTTTGTGCCGGGGGGCTGCTGAGAGCCTCCTTACGCCCTTCGCAGCAGGATGTCAAGCTTCACAGTCAGCTTGGATGATGACAAATGAGCCTTGTGCACCAGCTGCTGCGGGGCTGAGCCCTGTCACTGATCGCTCTCATTAATCTGCAGGAAATCTTCAGCTGAGGTCTGGTGCATTATGCTCCATCTCCCCAGCCGCAGGGTCCCATGCAGCTGGGGAGCACCATTTGTTCAGCTTCAGTGGGGAGTTTTGCAGGGGTCCCTGCCCCAGGGCTGGCGGCTCCAGTGAGCTCCCCTTCCCATGATGCTGCTTCCCTGCTTTAGCTTTTTTTTGCACTTTTTTCTAGGCAGTCTGTAAAATTGGACTTGATTTGCCAGATTTTGCGGCCGCGGGAGGTCTGTGCTTCCCTTCTGGGGCCAGCCCTGCCATGAGGATTTGGGAGAGGAGTGGTACTGGTGACAAAGACAGGCAGAGGTCAGTGCAGCACTCATCTGTGTCAAATTGTGTTTTCTTTATGAATAAAATAACACTAAGCACTATTTGAAGCATTTGCAATTTTCCACTTGACTAGGCAGCAAAGTGGCCACCTGGCTGGTGCTCCTCGAGAGCAGCACGGGAGCTGCAGTAATGTGAGCCTGGCCCCGTATCCAGGCTGAGAGCCCAGCCTCCTTCTACAAGCCTGAATTTACAAATTGCTCTTGTCAAAAGCCCCCTGAGGCTGCTGGTTGCCCTCATGAGAGTGCCCACAAGCATCCACCCTCAGCTCCACTTTACCCCAAGAAATGCTGCAGACCTGTAGAGGTCAAAAGACCAGTAATGAAATGTTACACCAATAACTTGATATTTCTTAGAGTCCTTTGTAATACGATAGTGAAATCATCTATGTTTATGGCCAGGGACCAGGAGTAATACAAGTTCACAGCTTCACTTGAAAAACCTTCTCACCCCTGGGCAGGTGTGTATGGAGGGCTGGACAAGGGCAGCAGAGCAGCAAGCAGCCCAGGACAGGGAGCAATGGGGCTGGGCGCGGGGCTGGAGCAAGCACTGGATGGTTCATAGACCCTGCTGAGACCCCTTCCCATGACAAGGGTAGTGTCACAGCAGCAGATTTCATAGCTGCTGGCTTAGGAGTACCAGGGTGTGCCTGGACACCGACTCCTGGGTGCCTGCCAGTCCCAATGGCAAAACCTACCAAAATAACAGTGTCCCATAATGAGCTGGGAGCAGGGGAATGTGCACAGTCAAGCTCCCCTGATGGGGAGTAACCCTCCCGAACACAGCATCACTCTAGCCCTGCAAGAGAGATGAGCCCACAGTTTCTCACAACAGCCCTGAGAGCAGCTACGTTGTGACCACCACCAGGAAGGCAGAGCCCAGTCTGCCAGCTCCAGAGGGATGGTGTTGTTATAGTGCCTTTCCTAGCCCTCAAAAAATTTTGGAAATTCATCAGAACTGCAGTACTTCCTCTGGCCAAGGCCAGCGGGGAATTAGCAGCAATATTAGGTGTTGGGGCATGTTGCTGATTTTCTCTGTGTTCCTTCTTATCAGGAAACTGGTGTCATCTCAGCAAACATGTGCACCAGCTTGCTGAATCAAATAAGCCTCAACACCTCACATGGCAAGATTTCACATCAAAAAAATCAAGCTGACAGATATTTGTGCATTGACATCACAGATGGGAAAAAGTCTTACTAATCCTCAGAAGTTTCTTCCAGTAGATGATTTCACTAAGGTCTCTGGATCAGCCCCAGCAACTGCAACTGAGCACAGATAGACCAGAATTCAGCAATAACACAGAAGATTTAGGCAACAGCTTAGATGGTATCTCAGCATCCAGGAGCATGTAAGAGACATTTTCATACAGAGCACCAGGAGCAGGAAGAGGGTATGTGGGGCTAATTGAAAGCAGTGGTAGTACAGTTTGGCTAACCTCTAAATTGCATGTTTTGTGGCTTTATCACACATAGAAATGGCTGGCTTTGATCTGCCAACCATCAGCGCCTTGTTCCAGGTCATGACAACTTCTTTCAAAGCTTCTGGGTTAAGCAATAAGACTATTTTAATCAATGGATATGTTCATTCACTGAACACCGATGTCAGCAGCTGCTACAGCAACTTACTGACAAAGTACGTTTCTCTGAGCCCATCGACTCCCAAATAGGTTGGGCAACTTCCAACCTGCTAATGGTGCTTCCCTCCCAAAACCAGGTCTGCAGGAGATTCACATTAAGTTCTCAGCCTGGGTGGCATTTTGCCCTCTTTAATACCTCTTTATCACCATAATCTGACTGCAGCAATTTCTTGCCTAATTTATTAGCTCAGGCTTTGGCTGTAGAGCAACATAGATGCTATGATACTGCACCTTAATGGCATCTGTATTGATCTGAACCTGCCTGAAGCCGTCCTCCTCACCCTTTCTGTGGCTTATGCTCTGACCATGCTGACAGCTCATTTCCCTAACCACTTTTATCAAAGAACATGGTCCAAATTTACCAGCTATCAATTTTGCTGCAAATAAATGTTAGAGTACCCATGAGTAGGACAAGTAACACTGATTAATGGTTTATACAGGGAGCCTGGCTTTAAGCTGTGCTTTGCACTCTACAAGCAGCGAGCCATGGAGGAAGATGCTTGATTAGAGCTGGTGATTCAAAGCAGCCTACACCTGCCAAACTGACTCCAGATATTTGCTGCATGAGTTTTTTTCCTGTGCATCAGAGTCAAGGCCAGGAGTGGTCCTGCTGGGATATAATGATGCCCAGGATGTCTGGGAGTAACACAGAATAGTAAAGTACAACTTGAGACTACTTACTATTTATACTTTATGTTGCTTTGTTGCATTTAACCTCACTTAATAGCCAGGCTAATTCCAGCTCAAGTGGTAGGTGTCCTCACTGACATGGTCGAAGCAGGCTGGGGATCCTACGCAGGAGCTGGCCTGCGGGTTGGAAGTGGTACCTGCTCCCATCAGCAGTGTTTCCAGGATCCTCTTTTGCTGGAGAAGTTCCCTGGCCAGGGCCATTGTGGGCTGGTTGCTGCTGCCACTGATGGAAGCGGCTGCCAGACTTGGGGCAGCTCCTCCTTCATCCACCTGCCTCACTTGCATCTGTCCTGCCCACCTGCAGAGGAGCACAGTGGTACTGTCTGATGCCAGATTTATCACTACTTCTTAGTCCTGGCAAGATGCGGTCACACTGCACACAGAAGTGATTTTCACATGGAAATAGGAGGTCTTGGGAAATAGCAGGCATTTTCCACCCATTTACTGCAGTACACCCGCCTCCATC
Source organism: Phalacrocorax carbo (assembly GCF_963921805.1). Classification (NCBI taxonomy): domain Eukaryota; kingdom Metazoa; phylum Chordata; class Aves; order Suliformes; family Phalacrocoracidae; genus Phalacrocorax; species Phalacrocorax carbo. The sequence continues at coordinate 10,926,600 of NC_087518.1, forward strand.
TCAGCCCTCACTGCAACAAAGCAAGCCCTCTAACTCCTGGAGTACCCGACCCAATGCCCAGCTGGGGGAACAGAGTCCTGTCCCCCACTTTGTCCTATGGGGAGCAGGCAAAAGTCCCTATCAGCTGGCAATCGTTAACTCCGTCCTGTGAGCTGGGGAGGTGCAAGAAGCCGTCCTGCTCTGCAAACATACTAATGGCTTGAGTAGAGATTAGCAGGACCATATTTCCAGCCACCTTGTGCCATGGAGGTGACAGGGTACCAGGGACCAGGCAGAACTCTGACCAGCCTACATGTCCCCTGCCCTTGACTTTGCCACCGCCAAGGTCACTGCCACAATGCAACCAGCAGACCTTCTTAGGTTGTAGCAGGATTGCATGAAGTTTGTGCTGGGAGCCAGGGCACACGAGCAGGAGGGAGGGCTGGGCTGCCTGGCTGGTCCCTACCATTGCAGGCAGCACCTCAGCCAACATCTAGCATTAACCCAGTGGAGGAAATGTTTAACCAGCCTCCAAGACCTCCCTGCAGCAGGAGGTGAAATGCTGTCTGACTTCAGGTCCCAGCCCTGGGTGACTTCAGTGGGGCCAGAATTTTGTCTGCAGATCGGGAGCCCAGGCACGACTGGCAGGGGCGCTGCACTCCCAACCCCATGCTGAGAGTAAAGATTTAATAAAGATACAGGCAGGCAGGGCCAGGCAGAGCTGTCTTCTGTAATTCACAGCTTGCATAGAGGCTCCTCGGCACTGCAGCCAGGCAGACAGCAAGCCTGTCTTGGCGGCGGCGTTATCTCACTGTCATTACATTCACGTCGAGCTGACTGCATTGCACAAGCCATGGAAAAGCCAGTATTTGTGTTGGGCACTCGCTTGACATGTCTGGGGTTTTTTAATACACGGGAGACGTGTCCACACAAGAAACCTTCTGGTGTCGCAGTAACTGGCTAGAGAAAAGACAGCCAGCAGCCAACATCACTAGCAAAGTAACTCAGCAGCTAAAAGTCAATCTAATGTACTGCGCGAGTTACAAGGGCCCAGCTGTGGGCTCCCCCAGAGCCATCTTCCTCTTCCCAGCATTCATTAATTAACCATACAGCCACCCACCAGTGACACTCTGGGTGTACATTCAGCACAGTGTTATTTTCTCTTTACGTGCACGTTGAATGAAAAAACCACACAACTTCCTCAGCAGGGCAGAGTCCAAGGCCCAAGAAATGAGCCCTCTGTGGCCACACGTGCCAGTGAGCTGTGCGGGAGCCATGCCACAACCACGCCAGAGCCATGCCAGAGCCACATGGCTCTTCTGCCAGTTCCTGGCACCGGGACTCCCCTGGGCTTGCTTCTCTGGGGGTGACACCTCCAAACAAGACCCCCACCTGCAAAACCCCCACAGCATTCACAGCAGCATGGGGCCACGCGGGGCACAGGAGCTGCAGTGAGTGCTGCTGCGATAAGCTTCCCATGTCGCCTTCTCCTGGAACACAAAACCACTTCTTAAGAAACACAGGGGCAATTGATGGATGACGCAACTCCTTGTCCGCAGGAGCCACTCCAGATAAATACCACCCAGCAGTCAACCACCTTCACACAGTAAACTTCATGGAGCTAAAAGGGGAATAAAAAGGCTTTTTATTAATCCCAAAGACTCAAGAGCACAGGGTGAGGTTTCTTACTAATTTAGATAGCAAAGAGAATTGCTGTGCAAGGATCTCCTAAAAAACAGCTTTGCCATGAAAAGTCCAGGTTCAGGATAGGAGGTCCTAATCACTCACAAACCCACTTCCCTGCAGAGGAGCCCAGAGCTTGCTTTAAGCTGACAAGCATCGTTTTATAATAATGTAAGTTTTCCATTAATGAAATATGACTAATTGGAGTACATGGTACAGGCAACAAGTTCAGCTGAACAGCTGGAGAAGAAATTTAGGGTTGCTGTGCTCCTCTTCACATTGATGACTTAGCCACCAAGGGCTTGCCTTCTCAAGAAAATCATAGCACTTAATTCTGGAGTGGCATTTTAAATTGACATAACTGAGCTTGTGCAAAAACCTCTGTGGTTTCAGGACATGGTTTAGGAGGCACAGTGGTGTTGGGTTCACAGCTGTACTTGATGATCTTACAGGTCTTTTCCAACCTTAATCACTCTATGATTCTACGTGCAGCTGGTCAGGTACTAGGGCGTATCAGACAGAAATATGTCCAGAAAATTTAGCTTGCCTTTTCCAGTTTTTCTTAGTCAAAAGCAGGTGTTGATGTATCACAGCACTTTTCCACTCCTGCATCTACCAGCCATAACCTAACTTACTCAGGAGCTCAAAGCAGGTTTAAATTTATGCTCTTTTTCCCCTTTGACACATCTCCAGTGAACTCACAGGCCTGAAGCTCAACACCAAGTGTTGAGCTTTAGCCTGTTCAAAGATGACCCGAGGGGAGTAGTACAGATATGGGTCCACCTCTTTTTCAGTTTGAAATTGAGCCAAATGGTTTTTTGGAGTGTGGAACAAGCAGCCAGGCTACAGGGTGATGGGCAATGTGAGGGGAACTAGTACAGCCAGGAAAAGCTCATAGGGCACACGCAGGCTGCGAGGCAGGTTGCAGTTTGAGCAGACAAACTGTGCAACCTCCCCACTTAAAGCCTTCTCCTCCACCACAAAAGGGGTGGAGGCAAATGGGGCAACAACTCATCTTCAAAACCCTGCCCGTGTTTAACCCACGGCTGGTCGGCTGGGCTGACCATGTTAACGCAAGCACACCTACACACACACCACACACAGGGGAATGCAGACCAGCCTGCCTCTTGTCTTCTGTATCTGATGCTCCATGCCAATTAAATTTAATAGCTCCTGATCAGGAGGTTAAAAAAATACAATTTTTTTAAGTCTCTAGTAGAAAATGACCGGCCACTCCTCCTACATTTCATCTCCTGTAACAGAGCAATAACTGTACAGTCCTTTTCCATTTCTCTCGTCTTTTTTTTTTCCAGAAAGAATATTCCCTTCAGCCCAAGTGTCCAAGTGGAAGTGGAAAGCCCAGGAGCAGCAGCTTGGGTGAGTACCAGCAGCCCACGCTGCCCCACAGAGGACTTTGTGAGGCAAACTGGGAGAGGCTGGGGCTTCTGTTCACAACTGGTGCTGCTGAGCCCTTGGCTGGAAAACATGGCTGGGATGGGGGAAAAATGCTGGGTCGTGGAGAGAGGCAAAAACCAAAGGGGTGAAAATAAGTGAATAAGCACCCCCATGCCCAACGGCAGCCTGGCCCTTTCCTCCAGTCCTTCACAGGGCCAGGAGCACCAGGCCAGGAGATGGCCGTGCCGGTGCATGTACCCATGGGTGCAGGGGTGTGGGAATGTGGCTCATACCTGTACCTTGGAAGTGCCCCCAGGCTTCCCTCATCTCCTTCCTCTGGGTGGAAATGGTTTCGCCCCATCCCTGCCCACCTCCTAAGCCTGAAACGCTGGGCAACTCCAGGCTGGCATGGGGCGACCTGCCAAAGAAGCTGTTAGAGTGCTGTAACTCCTTCTCCTCCCTCAGCTTTGCAGCCTCTGGTTTCCCAGGCCATGGCAATTCAGGGGCGGCTGACCTAGTACCTCCAGCCACAGCAAGGATGGGGACGAGGGGCCCAGTCCAGGCAGGGGCTACATCTCAGCAGGTTGAGAGCTAGGGCAGCAGGATCCCAGGGCAGCAATGCAGCAACATCGCACATCCCTGGTGCCACCAGGATGCCTGTGGCCCCCATGTAGGGCCTGTTTCTCCCTCCCACAGCCCTTACCCATGGGGTGCAGCAGCTGCTCCCCCTGGACCATGCAGCAGTTAGTAGATGACAGTGTTGCAACACGCCAGGGAATAATCACGATAACTCGAGCGGTTGCCCTGGTGCCGGGCTTGGCTGTTGCAGTGGTTGCTAAAGAGAGTGGGCGTGCGGTTTCCTCTGGGGCGATCTGATTTCTCTGAGAGTGTGGTTAAGGCACGCTTAGGAGAAAACGTCCTCCGTGGAGCAGGGACGCGACCTCTCCGCCAGCAGCAGCAGCAGCTGTGCTGAGTGGGCTGCTCGGGTGCCTGGGCACGTACGGAGCTGTTTGCTTTGGAGGGAAAAAACAATTAGCTGGTTCCTCCATCCTGTCCTGGGAAAACATCATCCAGCAAGGAAGAGCAAAGGGAGCAACTTTTCAGGGTGGCAGAGGAACCTTTGGGACTGGCACCAAGAAGCAGGCAAGGCCACCGGCTGCTGCCAGCTGAGCTCCAGCCCTCGTTGGGGTCCCCGTGGGGTGGCAAGAGCAGCAGGGAGGGAGCGCTGGTGCAGCAGCCACCTCCACGTGACCATCCATCCCCGCTCCCGTTGGAGAGACCTGGCAGGAGCCAGGCAGCTTCAACAGACCCGGCCAAAAAGTCACACAGGCGTGAGCACAGCTGAGCAGAAGCAGCAGCCATGTCGTGGGACACGGGGCAGCACCTGCCCCCTGGGCTCCCCAGGGCCACGCTGCGGAAATCAGGTAAGCCCAGGGTCCCCGCGAGCCACTCCGGGGGGTCCCCGCGCCTCTGCCAGCTCCCCTCTGCAGGGATAGGCTGCTGAGCCCCTGTGGGATTAGACTGCACTGCATAAGTGTTTATGCACAGGTGACTTTGGACCCTGTTTTAAATTTTATTTGAGATATCATGTTACTTTAATACTTCAGTAGCTGGTTGAGAAGGTGCCCTTCTGCTTCTGCCTTTCAAAACAGAGCCGTATCCCACAAGAAATTTCCCAGGCAAACCCATGCTGCAAGTCAAACCTTCTTGGAGAGGCATTGCGCTGGACAAGGGGTGCTTGCTAACACAATTCCTCCAAATCAACGTAGGAGGGTTTTCCCTTTATTCAACAAAATACCTTTGAGCTACCTTAAAACATTCATTAATGATTGATGTGTGTCTATCATAGGCAGGCAAATGCACAGAGCAAATAATTGATGAGATATTAAACGTAAGTTTGTGATTATCAAGAAAGACTGCTAAGCGTCTGTCACTGCTTAACAAAACTAAACAAGCACTCCACATGCCACTTGCAAAAGGCACCAGGCTGATGTCCCTTGGTGATTGCTAACAGACTGGGATCCCAGCCTTGTTATCTTTGCATATCACAGTCCAAGGTAATTAAATTAAATGATTAACCAGCACACCCAATCCTGCCTGCCTGAAGGCAGACGGGAGCTTGCTGCTGCCTGACTGTACAAGCATTTCCATCATTAGCCAAAACAAAACAAAGTACCGGTAACTTCTGTACATGACACAGCTCAGCTAGCCCCAAACCTGCCAGGATCTCTCCTCAAATACATGCACATGAGTGCAAAGCTCAGCAGCTGACCATGGTGACTTTGGGGGTCCTTTACATTTCAGGGTGATTGCAGCTGGTGGCATGTGAGCAGCCCAGGCTGCACCCAGTGCCCATTCTGTGCCCCACCTTAAGCAGGTGCACTGCTGGTGTAAGTGGGGGACCCCAACCCCACAGGCTGCAGTGCTGGCGTGGCGCTTGGCAAGGGCGGGCAGGACTGGGGGCGCTGGCTGAACTGAGGAAGAAGGCTATGCTGGTGGCAGAACACTGGCTGTACTGGTAGGGAGCACTGGCTGTACTAGAGGAGAGCACTGGCTATACTTGTGAGCAGCAGTGGCTATACTGGTGGGGAGTTCAGGCTGTACTGGTGGGCAGTCCCATCCCCAGCATGTGCTCAGCAGAGAGGCAGAGGCAGGAACAGTGATGTGGGGCAGCGGGGCCAGGAGCCACAGGGCTATTTCCCCCTGCCCCACTTACATTTCCATTAGAGTTTTCTTTCCCTTTCCAACCCCGCAACGTCACGGGGTTTATTCCTGAACATCGGGACTGAGCATAGGCAAGAGTACCCAGGGTGTGCGTGCCTGCTGCCCTGAGGCAGCCACCCGATAGCTGGGAACTGCTTCCCACACCAGCCACATCGAGTTACATTCACCCTATTGCATTATAAATACCAGAATTAGCCTTGCTTAATTATTTAAAACTATAGATTAAAAGCAGACAAAGGCTCTGGTCCTCCTTTCCGGAGCACGGGTATTATTTATCAGTGATATGGTCGCCTGGTGACAAGCAAAGGGGAGCATGCCAGGTCCATCAGTATGAAATGCTCCCAAGCTGCTAGCACAGCAGGAACCAGAGGAGAGGAAAATCACGGTGAGGGTGGGAACTGCTACCATCTCACCCAGGGGGAGTAACAATTAGCATCTGCCAATCTTTGGGCTCACATCATTAGTATTATTATTATTAGTAGTAGTAGTAGTAGTATCTTCATCATCATCATCATCATCATCATCATCATCATCATCATCATTAACATTGTCATCAACCATCACCAGGGCAGTAAGCCACAACAGTCATTAAGCTAATGTGAAGGAACGACAAGTTTTGTTGTTCCGGGCGCAGCTACAGGTGGATCAGTTTGGGTGTTAAGGTGCATTTGGCAGGCTCAGCTGTGGAGACTTGCTTGCCAATGGACTTCCAGTCACTGAGAGCGCAAAGCCTGACCTTCACATGGGGCAGCACCTGCATCTCACCCCAGCACTTGGGTGCCTCACTCTGCCCTGAACCTACTGACCACGAAGAGAGTGGCTTTCAAAAGCAAATGCTTGTCTTTGGTTGTCCTCCTGGCAGCAGATCCTCCCCAACGCAGTTACGCGTTCTCACCACGCAAAGTTTTGGGGCTGTCAGAGACCAACACACAATTGTCTTCCTGTCCCATGATGCTGACCCCAGGTATTCTGCATTTCTAAAATACAATTAATTAATGTTAAGAAAATCATGCAAATTACCAAATGGCATGAATTAAAGAATCCAAATCAAAAGACAAACTTTCAGCTTAATTCTTTGTAGGTCTTAACATACAGCATGACCTCTTCTGTTGTTACACTCTCATGGGAAAAGCTGTAGGGCCAAACTCTTGCACCACATCAGACAGTGGAAATGCATTGACTGAACTGTCATGCTCTAAAATGAAAAAAAAAAAATAATTCTGGGTAACGGGTAGAAGTGTGTGTGTACCAGTACCCAAAAGGCACTGAGGCTAGTTTAAAGATCCCATGCACCTCCACCTGCACGTGCAAGCCCTTGTGGTGTGTGAGGACAGGCTTACTCCCGTCAGCCTTCCCAAGGAGGAGGGGTGTGAGGATGGTACCTCATCCTGGGAAAAGGAGGGGTCCCCGGGGAGCGGATGCCATCAGGGGCTGTAGCCCAGAAAAGGGAATGTTTCCCCTATGATTGTAGTTAAATGTGTCAGAAACTCACAACATTCCCCAGGCTCAGGTTACTTGTGTAAATAGCTTTAAACTAGCTCTGCTGACCCATATTGAGTGTGTTGGTTTTGCAGTCCCCTGACTTGTGGGATGTGTATGACTAGCTTCTTTCAGCAGCCCTTCACTAATCTGTTGGTTCTTTCAAAAAGACGCATTCATTAATAAAACCCAGGCATCCAGAAAATCAGAGGTTCTTCTCTGTAGCCACAATTTTAAGTGATCATTTCTGCCTAGTAAATGGTCCCCCGGGACAGTGGTTTTACAAACCCAGATCCAGGGCTCTGACCCTGGGCATCCTGAGGATTTTGCCCAGTCTCATCCCTTCTACCAAGTGACAGGGTCTCACAGCATTACAAATAGCAATATCCTCTGAGCTTGGATCCCATTCCCCAGGTAACAGCTTCTGCCTGTTTTTATGTGGATGGCATTTCAGTGAGGCCCATTCTCTGCCCAGAAAGGGATGCCCATAAAATACTTTTAAAAAGAACAGTTTGGTCATCATCTGCCCCTATTGACAAACCTCTCCTGAGATGCTCTAGTTGGAAAATCAGTTCTCAAATGACACAGACAGCAGGAATAAAAGACTGCAAACTATGTTTGCTTTACAGATTTCAGCTAAAGCTAAGTACTGACCTGTGCTGCAGAAGACAGCATCGACAGCTTGGCAAGTTAAGGATGCTGGAAACCAACAGGGCAGCTTTGCATGGGGCAGGGCACGGTGCAGAGCAGGGCTGCCTATGGTGCTGAAGGAAGAGAAACTCAGTTTGCAGGTGGGGTGGAAAAGGGACGATGGATGCACAGGGGAAGGGTGAGTGGGTCGCAGAGGGGCAGGACTTCGAGAATAGCTTGGCAAAACAAGTCAAGGGGGAAGAGGCATTTCACATGGAAACCTGCAAAAATCAGCTGAACACTGGTGTCTTGCTGCACCCTCCATTCTCCTACACAGTCGCAAGTCAAGAGGTGCTGGGTAGGAGCTCAGACCTCCACCCTAGAGCTTTCTCAACCCAACAGCTATGGATTAATTTTCTTTTCAGTTTCTTTTGGTTTTCCCCATGTGAAGAACAGCTGGAGCCATGCAGGCAGCCGTAAGCAGAGCTGCACCCCTCGGGTTACCTGCCCTTTCCAGGGCCATTAATCTCCTTAACATTCCTGAGGATTACTTCCATCCCGACAGGATGGTGAAGCAGGCTGCCAGTGGCAGTGCAGGGAGCAGCAGTCCCAATGCAGAGGGGCTCACAGGGCAACCCACCACCGAGAGACAACTTGCTTAATCCTAAATAAATAAATGCTCTGTGAAAGGCATCTCCTCCAAGTGAGAGAAAACAAAAAAGCAGCAGCTGAGCTGTGCTCAGCTTTGGCCGTGGCCAAGCCCCTGTGTCTGATGCCTGTCCCCAGGCATAAGCCACTCCTCCTCCTCCTCTCCAGGAGCCGGCTAAAACCTTTCTTCTTGCCCTGGGCTGCACAAAAGCCACCCGCACCCCAAGCAGCACACCTCATTTTACATTCCTAGTAGGGTATATTTAATGTATTATTTGCAACATTCAGGTTTTCAAAGGCATTTAATGTTGCACCAAATCTGCCTGATATCCTGTTCCCCAAAGACTGGGGCTGAGCATAATCAGAATGGAAAAGAATTTGCCCCAGGATTGCAGACTGATGATTTTATTGCAAGTCTCCCAGGAACTGGGGGATTTATACACATTTCCAGGCAGCCTGAGAAGGAATTTGGGCTTTGCTTTAGGTCAGAATAGACCAAGATATTAAAATGTCATTTTTCCCCTTCAGCATGTCCCACACCCTGGGGCAGGAGTGTGGCTGGTCTCTGGGCCGTCTCAAAGATGCTGAATATTCTTTGTGGGGGGTCTCCAAGAAAACTAGTCAAGAGTGGGAGCTCATTTCACAGCTACGGTTGGGAGAGGAGATAACACCATGCATGAAGCCCATGTAGTATCTGCCAGTAGCCCTGGCCTCCTCATCCAGTCAGTCTTGCTTTTTACTTACAGAAAAGTTGCTTGTAAATGTACCTTTCCTAGAAAGCCTCAGACTTCTAGAAATGAGGAAAGGGAAAATATTTAAAAGCAAGCAAAAGACTCAGTATTTCGAAGCAAACACAGCTACTTTTTATAAGCAACACTCCAAAGCAGATATATTTAAAAGGTCATGCTGTCTTTCTGAGTACAGCAGAGGGTATTAAAATGCACATGTATTTTTTTGTTTGTATCTTGCCAAGAACAATATAAAAATGTCTAACACCTTTTGCTGATTTATGATAGTGGCCAAGGAGGTGCCAGAGCAAAGCCTTGTTCATTGATCTACAGCTGAATCATGCAAAAACAGACATCCTGCTGTAAATCCACTGCAGAGACCTGGCTTGATTTATACGTCCAGCACTATAAATAATGACAAAAAGCAGCCTGATAGCAGTCTGTCTCCCCTTACATAGACATGAATTACATCAGGTCTTGAAGATGATAGATCTACTCCACGAGAAACATTTTGCACTGGATCCATATCTGCCAACCTGCAGGAAAAAGGATGCCCCATCCTTACTCCCAGCATAATGCCAAGCTGCATTTCAGGCGCACCAATATTTTTATATTCTCATTTTTCTTTTTCTGCTCAATGTAAATGAAGACATTCCTTGAATTGTTCCAGACTAAGGTCTTCTGAAGGTTTAAAGTGTTATTCTTGTAGTGAGGTTCACGGCTCCTTCCAGTTCTGGTCAGGGACAAGGTCAGCTTTGACTTTGTCCCGGGTGCAGCAGCACAGACACCCACTGGAAGCCAAACCCTGGAGGTCGGTGTCTGCACACCCCTAGGCACATCTAGTGCAGAGAAAACCAAGCTCAGAGCTACCTGCTGTGTCCTGGGCCCCACAGTATTGTTCAGGCAAATTGCATTCATTGTGAGGACTTCTGCATGCTGATTTAACAGCCTGGCCAGAAATTATTCCAGTCAGTTTCAGTTCCTCCCACTCCTTCCTTCCCAGTATTTTCTTCATTTCTACTAGTTTCAGGGAAAAGTTCCCCATCTGCCTTCAGTAAATAGGTTGATAAATTGCTGCTTCTTTGCAAGCCTCAGCCATGCAACATTAGATTGCTGCAGTCTGGAAATAACCACATTAGCCAATACAAAACCCCCAGGCTCGCTATGGTGCTCCCCCAAAATGCTGCATAAGCAGAAGGTCCCCCAAGGTGGGGAGCAGGGCAGGAGCACTCCCCTGATCATCCTGGGTGTCTGGGGGGTGGAAACACCACAGGACCAAACTGAAGGGCTGGGTGACACTGTGCAATAGCATTGTACGCTGCTGAGTGTTAGCCCTATGTGGATGTGGGGACAGCCTGCCCCAGACGAATCTCCCGGGATCTGGGTCTTGGAGGTAGAGAAGAAGGGAATCCCACTCCTCAGCTGCAAAAGGAAAGCCACACATCACAGAGGCAGGGGGAAAACAGTACTTTATAAGTAACAGTGCTGCACCAGTGCCCCAAGATCTGGTACAGCTTAGCAGCAGGGCCCCAGAGCTACTTGGTATAGAAAAAATAACCACCAAAGTCCCTAGACTTACAGCCATTTACAGCATCCAGGTTGGTCCTTCAAGCTTGGTTGGCAGCGTAATCCTTCCATGCTCCCTGCTTGATGCATTATCCCCTAGCCGAGCACAACAGGTGGATTTAAGATGGACAAATCCAAGATCGATACGCTCCAGCCGTTCTCCTGCCGTGCAGCAGGATTTGGTACCCAACACACAAGCAAGTGCGGGCATCTCTGTCACTGGAGGCAGCTTTGGTCTAAACGACAGCACAGGAGCAGTGGGAAAAAGATGACAGGACAACACAGTGACGCTGAGGCTAGTCTGTTAGTATAGCTGTCCAAAAATGGTGTTTCCATTAAAAACACCTGGCATTTTATTTAAGTTACTCCATGGAGAGACTTTTTTGTTTGAAGAATGAAGACATTGCTCTGCCATTTGAAATGGGAGCTTATCCATTTCATTCATGCCAAAACAAACCTTTGCTTTTGTACCTTCTTCCGTTGTCTTTGTCTGCCTCTTCTCCTGTAAAAAAAAAAAAAAAAAAAAAAAGACCAAGAAAGGGAAGAAGTGGAAGAAGAAAAAACCAAAGCAATTTTGCCCCAGTGAAAACCTAGCATGTTTTCTCATTTTTCGAAACCTGGCTTTCACCTAACAAAAAGTAGTCATGAAACTGTGCTGCCTTAACCCTTGGCTGTTCTCCAGTCCCTGCATCTCTCTAGAAGGCAACATGGAGCCCCCAGTTTCAGCCTGTGGATTCCAGCCCCGCAGGGGTTTGAGTCAGCCTGGCACTTGCCATCAAACATCAAACCACACCACCTTCTCTTCTGCCAGCAGTGATTTATGATCCTAGAGGAAAATAATCTGATACAAGAAATCACTAGTTCCAGCTTCCAAGTGCCCTTTAAATATGTACCAAACTATCCACCCCAATTACACTCATGTAATAGGCTCTGATTTGTTTTTCTTTGTTCCCAAAGCAGTAGGGCACTGGCCACATTAACATTCAATGAGAAATTGTTTGATATTGAATCATTTCTTCAGCAGCATTATTCCTTGCACAATTCTTTTTGATTGCAATCCACTTTATATTTGATAAATACTTACTGACTATGAAAAAAATGACCTAGCCTGCTTTCTCTTGCCTTTTTTATTGATTTCTCTTTTAAAAGGGTTTTATTCCTTTTATACATGACATTGCAATAAAAGAGAGAGGCAACGTTACTGAACAACTGTTTTCCTTGCTGCTCCACCAACCCATATAACTTCACACAAGGCACTCAAAAATACTGTAATAACGAGACACTTACAGACATGGAGCTGCCTACACCCTTTTCCTGGGACTTTTTGTTCTCACTGGTAAAATTCCAAATTGTTCAAGTGAATAGTCAAGAATAAATTGCTCTTTCTGAGCCCCTGATTACACCGTACGCTGAATAATTGTAGGCAGCCCCACTGTGCTCCGCATTTAAAGACACAGCCCACCACATGCAGTTTGTCTTATAACTTGTGCTTTGCACTCACTTTGTATAGGGTTTTTTGTAAAGGAGAAATGTAGAGCACTTGGAAAATACCAACAGTGAACATGCCCTGTGGTTTGCCTGAAATCCAAGCTGCCATCACTTCCAAAACAGTGGGCTCTTGTTCTTACATCCAGAACATATGAATTATTACAGCACGATCACATACTGCATGCGCAAATTTTGCTTTTCTTGGCATTGGGCTCAATCCTGATTATTAGGCCAGTAGGATATCAGCAAAATCTTTCCTTGACAAGAGGTTTCAGCTACAGCAGCACTTCCTCAGGCCCATGTTTCGGAAACCCCTCAAATCCCACAGCATCCCCTTGCGCTAAGGGACTGACGGCCTCGCCAGAACGACCAAAGCAGCAGCTCAGCACAGTCCACATCCGTGGCTGTTTCCAGTTTTAGTTAGACCTATCTTGCATTAATTAATCCTTGGCATTAAATGCCACAGTCACTGAAGCGAGTGGCTGGAAAGTAATTCAAGTGATCTAATTAATATGTGTCTCATCAACAACACAAAGGGAATATTTTTTTAAATCTCTAAAAAACCCATGCCAGCACATGGAGACACTTGTATGCGGAAACTGACACGGGTGTAAAGCAGCCTGGGTGGGCACCATCTCTTCTCCTCTGTCTTGCCCAGGGGAGGAGAGCTCCAGCAGGTTCCCACACCACAGCAGGGCAAGACTTCTCATGCAAACACCTCTCTTTTCTTCCAGCATCGATGTACACTGAAATACAGCGGGAGCGACCAGACAGTGGGAATATCCTGACTCACCCAGACTACAAAGATGGAAACCCAGACCTCATCAAACCTAAAAAGCTCCTAAATCCTGTAAAAGCCTCAAAGAGCCACCAAGAGCTGCACAGAGAGCTGCTGATGAACCACAAAAGGTAAGAGGAGGTCACAGCCCGCCACAGGAGTGGTCCGAGAGGTGCTGAGCCGTTGGAGCTCAGCAGGCAAGGCACAAGTGCCAGCAGTAGCCTGCAAGTAGGAAGGGAATGATAAAACCCTTCACTTGCAAATGAACACCATGTAAAACTTGCAGTAAACCTTTCCTCTTTTCTGTGATGCAATGGTTTCTTTTAGAACAGAAGCAGAATTAAAAGCTCCCTACCCTGCCATCCTGAAGCACTGGCTGGCACTTTTTGGAGCTGCTCGCTCTTTCAACCCACCTCAAGCCACAAGTACCAGAAGATGCAAGGCATCCCTACAGCCCCCTTCTTGGTGTTCCACACATTTTCTCCCTGGTCTTGGTTTTTCTATCTCCATCACTGACCTGCCAAGTCCCCAGCAATGTGCAGCCTTCCAGTGTGCTTTGAGGTCAATGCAGACGCAGTAAGAGCTGAAGGCTGGATGGAGCCATTGAAAGTTGGGATAGCATCAGTGTAAGATCTTCTGTACAAGAAAAAGTCTAATCGCTGTTTCCCTAAATATCAAACAAGTAAAGACAGGCTAGAATTCACATTCCAGATTTCCTACCCCAATTTAACTCTTTGCGGGTACAGACACAACATCAGGATAATGAAACCAGGGACTGAGAACCTATAACCACATCATTCCTTTGTGGCAATTGTCTGAACATCAGTGCAATAAAAGCATATTCAGTTCAGAGCCTTTTTAGCACAGCAAGAAACCTGCTGGCTTTATATTGACATTTTCTGAATCCCTGAAATATTCTGACACAATAGCACTTTGACCATCTAATTGAAAGGAGCGCAGCCTCTGTTCAAAAGGACTACAGTCATTACGAGAACCAGACACATATATTAATTAGGAGAACAATCAAGCCTGCCAGTGGGGTGCATTAATCAATACTGGCACTGGCTGGGCTTGGGTTTGATTTTATTTTCACAGAATCAGAAGAATTACAGGGACCATGCCCACGCCATTCTCTAGCCAGATATTTTTAACACTCTCTGGTTTGAGAGTGACCACATCCTGCCTAGTGATGCTGCTCAGTTTAAAGGCTCACCCACCAACATTGGCTTTGACCTTGCAGAATGTTATTCCAGTCTACACCAAAGCATCAAGAAATCCCTGCAATGGAGGTAGCAGAGATGAGTGGTGGCAGACAGGATACAGACCCCATAGCACCAAGCTGAGCTGAACCTGGAACTGGCAAACATAAAGTGCATCATCACTTTATACTCAAGTCCTATGCCTGTCACCATGATATATCCACATGTGCCATCCAATGCTGGCAGGGCGCAGCCCCATCACAGTCATCCTGCATCTCCTGACCCCTCTCACTTAAGTCCTGTACATCTCAGGCATCAATTTAAACCTGCTTCAGCTCTGGTCTCCCAAATATTTTTCAGCAAATATGTGAAACAAACCCTACTGCAAACAATAATCCACTGTTGCTGGTTTCTTGTCACTTTCAAATCCACCAGTTTTGCTTCCTGCTACATGTTACTATAGCATGAGAGAGGGGAGAAGGGAAGCGAGAAGGATCTAAGACTTGCTCCTGTTTCTGCTTTGCTGTTGATTTTTTCCCCTTAAGCAGCAGGAAGTAGCAACTCAAATCAGCAGCTTGTGCAACAAAACCCTTATCTTAGTCAACACCTCTGGGTACTAACACAAGCTGATTAAATGAAAGGATAGTTACAAATCCACAGGCAACATTGCAAGCTGTGTCTCCAGCAAGCCAAGGCAGGTTTTCTCTCTCTCAAGCCTTGGGAAAAGCATCTCTGCAATGCCTGAGTTCTTCCTGACTTGAAAAATCATCATAAAAGCTCTGGGGACAGAGCTACCTTCTCTGATGCTGCCGTGAACTTTGTCTCAACATAAAGCAAAAACCAGAAATGACAACAGGAGGCATTGTTAAACATGGCACTAGAAGGATGCAAGCACTGTTCCCCAGCTATGTTTTGATAGCACAGAGGTTTGCTGCATCTGGAGACTATTTCCTTCTCCTGCCTGCCAGTCCTCCACCTCAGTGTCTGCCACCCTGCCAAGGAAGCTCAGTAGTCCACAGGGTTTGATGTCTCTGCTTTCAAACAGCCTTAGCAGAAACCAACCAGCCTTTGGTCAATAGAAACATCCCAGTGCTGAGGATGAGCTTTGCATTAATAGAGCATGCCAACCTGCCATGCCCTGGGCAAGCCCCTAGCACAGACACAGACACTAGGTCCCCTCCTCACATCAAAACAGACCTTCACCCACCAGAACAGCAAACACCCCCATTTTACAATGGGACTTGTAAATATTCTCAGTCCATTGATTTAAATGAGTGTTAAACCCAGCCCATGAAAGTGGTCAAGCCCCACTCCTTCCCTGTGCATGACAGCTACAAGGTCTTCAACTCCTGCTCATCAAAAAAACAACCTCAGTCAACACTTCTAGTTCTGTGTTTCCTTGCAACACTACTTACATTCCTGCTGCTGTTGCAGAAGCTAGCCTGCATAAATGCAGCCTCGACCGCTTCTTAATCGTATGTTCTTTGGTGACTCAAAACTCTGTGCAGTTGCAATAAAGTCTCCCAAAATTGAGCAAATGATCAAGTTCCCAGCAGCTTCAGCTTTTTGCCTCTCTCTGCCAAGGACTCAGCAGAGCAGAGAGTCACCACTTTTATTGATTCAACCAGGAAGCTGATGGATTTTACGAAGGCATATTCCTTTTGGCATGGAGGCAATGAGTTGATCAAACCACTATACTGGAAGGGCAGGAACCATCCCACGACCATGCCAGAGCACATCTGGACTTGTTCTGCATTTACCCATAGCCCTACACATCCACAACTACTCCCATGCTTCTAGGGGAGCAGAAGCTGCTGGGAAGGTGGCCAGGGTCAGCTTCAGGAGGTAAATAGTGTCTCAATTCAGACATGGCAATATTCGAAGTGTTAGATTTCTGAAATTCATTTGGAGAGCTACTTTCATCTCTCTAATATGTATTTATGCCTTGTCTGGCCATGTCTCCTTTCCCATGATCCTGGCCCTCACAGAACAGGGCTTGGAGCAGCCCCAGTACATCTGAGATGCTTCAGACGGCTGAAGGGGAGCCAGGCGCCTGCACCATCGGCAAACGCTCTGGCTTACAGAAGAAAAGTTTTGGCCTCTTGACCCAAATTCTCCATGTCAACAGGGGGATCGCTAGCCCTCAGCTCGGAAGCAAAGCTGGAACACAACAGGGAGGAAAAGAACTGCCAGGACAATTATTGCAGATCAATGACTACCCCTGCTGGTGAAAAAAACATTGTCATTATTTAAAATGCCCTCAATGCTGCTGAAGCTGTCATTGACATAATTCAAACTGGTAACAGCAAGAGCCAACAGAAAGTCCCACTTCCATACCCAACCCAGAAAGCTGTAGCACCTCAGTGTAATGGGATTAGCAAAACTTCCAGAGTGACAAGCCCCGGACACAGACAGCAAACACCATGCCCACCTGAGGCAGGCAACCCAAGGCACCATCCCACAGTAAGGTGCTCCCAGTAACACCCTCAAAGCCCTGTGAATGGATTTGTGGACCAGGACTGGATTGTGGACCAGGTCTCCCATGTTTTCATTTAGGACAGAGAAGAGTTTTGGGGTTACCGGGCTGGCAGTGGCTACACCCCAGGGCGTAGGTACTCCAGCCCTGATTTATCTGCTTTTTATCCACAGAGGCTTGGGTGTGGAGAGCAAGCCAGAGCTGCAGCGCGTACTTGAGCACCGGCGGCGAAACCAACTCATCAGACAGAAGAAAGAAGAGGAAGAGGCAAAGAAATTGCAGTCTCCTTTTGAAAAAGAGCTGTTAAAGAGGCACCAGAGGCTGGATCAGGTAGAATTGAGTTTTCAGTTATCCCTGCGTTATCCTAACCACCCTGCACAAGGCACAGACCACAGGGAGATGGGTGGGCTGAGGCTCAGTCCAAGGTATAGTGTTGCTACCCCCCATAAAATGGGAGCCACAGTATATTCTTCACTACTGGCCCCATGCAAACGTAGCACCCTCATTCTCACAGTGGGGTTCACCTTGTTCATACCACCTCACCCAGGACGCCGCCACGCACCACTGGCCCTGGGTCTCCTCTCAGTCCCATATGCTGTCCTTGGGGTGTACTTTGCAGTTCAAAGCACCCCAAATAGCATGGGGGCTGTTGCAGCACCCACCAGAGGGGTGCTCAGGAGCTTAGGGTGTGGGGTAAGAGGCTGCAGATGTGCTAGAAGGTGCAAACCCTGCTGCAGTCACACCCAGGCTGCATTTGAGAGCAGTTCCTTGCATGTACTCTGCCCAAAAATATGCCTGGGGAGAACAATATTCAGCATGGGCACTTGTCAGCAGCATAGCCATGCCCCAGGTGCTCTCTGCACCTGCCCTATTACCCAAATCAGTGCAAGCAGCAAGTCAGCTTGTTGCCACTGAAGAAAAAGACATCCCCTGTCCTATTTGTGAGTATTTGCACTGCAAATGGGTGAAACAAGTTTATTTAATTAATAACAAAACAACTCGCTTGCAATAATATCAGCCAAGACTTGGATGCAGGACTGGAAGGAACACTAATTAAGTTTGCTGACGACAAAAAATTGTGAGGAGCTGTTGACACTCTGAAGGGCAGAGAGATCTGGACAGACTGGAGAGCTGAGCAATCACCAACTGTATGAAGTTTAACAAGGGAAAGTGCCAGATTTTGCACCCGGGACACAGCAACCCTGGATGTACAGACAGACTGGGGATCGAGAGGCTGGAGAGCAGCTCTGCAGATGGGACCTGGGAGTGCTGGTCAATGGCAAGCTGAACGTGAGACACCAGTGTGCCCTGGAAGCCACGAGGGCCAACCATGCCCTGGGGTGCATCAAGCCCTGCATTGCAGCCAGTCGAGGGAGGGGATTGTCCCGCTCTGCCCCGCGCTGGTGCGGCCTCACCTCGAGTGCTGGGTGCAGTTTTGGGGGCCACAGTACATTAAGGATATAAAGCTACTGGAGAGTGTCCAGAGGAGGGCCACAAAGTTGGTGAAGGGTTTAGAGGAGAAACCGTACAAAGAGTGGCTAAAGTCACTTCATTTGTTCAGCCTGGAGAAGAGGGGGCTGAGGGAGACCTCATCATGGTCTGCAGCTTCCTCACAAAGGGAGAAGGAGGGTCAGGCACTGATCTCTTCTCTCTGGTGACCAACAACAGGACCCGAGGGAATGGCAGGAAGATGTGCCAGGGGAGGGTTAGGTTGGGTATTAGGAATAGGTTCTTCACCCAGAGGGTGGTGGAGCACTGGAACAGGCTCCCCAGGGAGGCAGTCACAGCACCAAGACTGTCGATATTCAAGCAGCACGTGGACAATGCCCTCAGAGACATGACGTGAATTTTGGCTTGTCCTGTGCAGGGACAGGAGCTGGGCTTGATGATCCTTGTGGGTCCCTTCCAACTCAAGATACTCTATGATCCTATGATTCTCTAAGCCAAGTCCTTGGAAATCAAAGCCCAGCACTATCAGAGAAGAACCTGTTGGTGGTTTAGGGACAGATCCATAAAGACTTCACATATAAAAGTGACGGAGTATGACAACTTACCATCCCACCCCCCTTTAGATGATAAGCTAATGCTGAGAGCTTTTCCCAGGCACACTGGCCTCCTTTGCTGGGAAGGATTCAAACCGTCTTCTCCCTCCTCCATGCCAGGCCTGAAGAGAAGCACTCCCCTGCTTTTCCGCTGGAGATGCTCCTCCCTGGAGGAAAAAAAGATAAATAATATTTTAGTTGGCCAGAAAAAAAAACTCAGAGTGACCGTGGCTCTGGCATAATAGTTTGGGAAAAGAGAGCACCAATATGTGCACTACACACTCATTCAGCTTTGGGCAATAATAAGTGTACACCCAGCAATAATGAAGCCCACTGTTTTAATGTAGCTAATGTGCTTTTGTCCTTTAGCATGCACAGATAATGGTGACTCTTCTTCTTACAGTTGGAGAAAGAGCAGGAGAAGCAGGAAGACCATGCACCAGAATTCATTAAAGTCAAGGAAAACCTGAGAAGAACATCAACAGTGACTGGGGATGAGAAAGCAGCATAGCTTCTGCCAAAACTCAACGGGGATCCTATAAAGGCTGGCGCTAACACAATCACGCTGACATCTCTGTACATGGTGGACATTCACAGACGCATCGTTGGGGCTACCTAAGGTTATTAACACTTGCTCCAGTAGAAGGCAAAAAAAGGTTTTCCCAGCCCAGGAATGTATCACTGTGGAAAAGGTGCAGCATTCACTGAAGTATTCACTTGAGGAGATGCAGAAAAAAATGATGGTATTTCCGCCCCAGGTTGTCAGTGCATGCTAACCTCCAGCTAACTCTTGGTTAACCCTTGAGACACAGCAACCATTTAAGCCAGGGAAGTATGTGAAGCGGTGGTTTGGGGGACCCCTGCTTCTTCCTGGAGGCAGGCTTACCAGGCAAAGGGTGACAGGAAGGTGTCTGCAGCTCTGGAGAACCTCCTGAAAACCTGGTGTGGTAACTAAAAGGGAAAATCTGCCTATTATTGAGAACAGCCCAGCTGACCATAATGGTTTTCCCAAGGGTCACTGGTATTGCACCAGTGTGCGAATCGAGCCTGGCTGAGGCTGTTCTCCCAGGAGCACCGCTGTCCTATTAGGAAAATCAACCTCTGTGTGCCCATACCAGTGCAGCACAGGCAGGTGCAACTGTTCTTCGTGAGCACCTTTAAATCACGTTTCAAACCTGTTTGAAAATAGTTATTTAGGCAGTTCCGTTCCATGCTCAGGCAGAAAATAATTGGACTATACCACCAATGCCCCAAGTGGGAGGCAAATGCTCTGTGCAGAAAGCAAAGGCTGTGTGTGTTCAGCGTGGGCGTTCATGGAAGTGTGCAGTGACCAGGCAGCTTCTTGCCCCTGGACTACGGAGCTTCAGCCCCTCACCCAGCAGCTAGACGTGTGCTACCATACGGGTGTCAGGCTGCTATCCTGTTCACCCTGCACTCAGATGACATCTGTAGACACCAGGGGCTGCAGGGTACACAGATACTGATGCAAAACTATTTGTCAGTGCTCTCACCCCCTTTTCCAGCGGTCAGAGCTGCCTCATTTCAGTTGCCACCTTGCAAAGCTAAAAATCATCTTGCTGCTAGTATAGTGAAGCTGAGATAGATGGTGCATTTGCACTATGCATGGACAGAGCCTACCACACTGATGGGGCATCCGTGCCCTGAGGTGTCCACATCTAGAGCGCAAATTGCTCCTTCGGGAAGATCTCAGCTTCTTGCTTCTCACATCAGCCCTGATACAAAGCCTAAACAGCGTAACTCACCAACTGCCTTTGAATACTGGGTCTTGAATGGCAAGCCTCAATGGACCTAGTCAGCTGGGAAGGTAATACCTGGATAAACAATATCCGCAGCTTCAGTGGATCCATATGTAAATTAAGGGAAACTGGGAATTTATCACATATTTATTAAAAAGTTACTAATCCATCCCTAGTCTCCCTGGTCCAGCGGGGTGTTTCATTTCAGAGGACTGTTGCTCAACTTGGCACCTGAGCCACATCACGTGTCAAGAGCATGACTGATATGGGGCTTTTGCCACAGTCTTGGACTGTGGAAGCCCTTAACTCAGTTTCAGTCCTTGAGAGCCCCATCTCGCGGCACTGTCTCTGTGCTAGTTTTTAGCTCTTTGCTCATCATGCTTATTCTAAGCAAGTTTTTATTTCAGAAGTCCAGTGCATATGGTCACTATGGGTCAAACAAGATCTGAAAGGATCTGTTATGTCCTTTTCAACTGTGAAGCTCTTCATACAGGTTATGATTAAAATCATGAGGAAGAAGCATCGTTGACCAATTTTCAGGAGGAAAAATGCCAAATGTCTCCAAGAAGGTGTTGCTAAGGATGCTTGTGCACAGCTGTAAAGAATACTGTATGATACTCCATAGATAACACCGGTTTAAATAACAAGCCAGAATTACTGTGCTGGGGTTTTGTGAAGGGTTATGGCACAGATTAAGTAACCTTGATAAAAGAGCTCAAAAAAATTCAGCAAATTAATTTGTAATTTTGCCACAGATGGAAATGCACTCCAGGAGAGGCAATCTGTCGCTCCATATGCACCAGTGAAATCAGTGTTATCAGCTCATCCACGCTGGGATGGGGGCATTTATGCAAGTCCTTGGGTGGGAGCCATCCAGTAAGGTCTGGGTGAGCTGAGTGCTCAGATCAGCAATGAAAAGGTTGAAAATATTTTGCTGCTGTCTTCTTGAGTGTGCAGACACTATCTGGGGAAAAAAAATATCAAGGCATCTCCCTTTGATGTGGTGTCCACCAAGCACAGAGTGCGGCTGCACACAAACGCAGTTGGGGATTTCTAAGGGGTATGTGGGTCATTTTCAGTGGGAGTCCAGAAGGGAAAGGGACGGCCAGGTCATACTGTCCTAACTCAGGCTGAGCTAATAGAGACAGAAGAAACCCTTCCAGCAGTGGAGAGACAGCAGAAAGCCCTGACCCAGCTGCCCACCAGGACCCCATGGACTGTGAGCCAGGACCCAGCTGCACATCCGCACACTGACCCACCAAACTGGCCACAAGCAGCCGGCGCTGGTGGCTCCCGCGGGGCCAGGATGGGCTATAGCAGCCCCATGGCACACAGCAGGGCACACAGCACTTCGTCCCCAGCAAGAGCTGCAGGCTGCACCCCTCTGTGATGGCATCTAGGAAATTATGCTCTTACTGTTCAAGCATTGGCTTAAAAAAACCCACACTGTTTTCCAACACAGCTCTTACCCCTGCGAACTGGTAACTGCCTCCCTGGCTGGGCTCAGACCCAGAGCCTGTACAACCTTCCTTGATGCTCTTGTGCTTCATGGCACGGCAGTGTGGAGGTGGCACACAAAACAACATCAGTGTAGGCACCACAAGGAAGATTTTGGGGTATCTTTGTGTCTCTTTTTCTTTTGAATTAATTCCTCCCTATGCCAGTAAAACACATTCCTGAATAAATGTGGTATATTCAGAAGATACAGATTATCAGAGTATTGATGGAAGACAATATTTTGCACTGTGTATGTTGCCTATGTGGTATATAGTCTATATTCTGTGTTGGTGTTTATACATTTATATAAAAATATATATTATGCAGCTCTACTTAATTAACTCACACTGTTCAGTGTGGACACTTCTGAAGAAATTAACTAAAAGATGATTGTATATTTTGCTCTTTTCGAAAAGGAACTGAAAAAGCGCTGTGGATGCAAGCACACAACAGCCAAATAAACTGAATGAGCATAAAAATCAGTGAAGTCTGACAGTAACTCTTTTGTCAGTGCTGTGTAAACTTACTCGTCAGCGAGCAGTTTTCGTCATCCATACCCAATGTTGCATCCATTGCTTATCCCCAGACTTCATCTCAATTTACTGAAAGTTCAAGGGCACAAAAATTGTTGAATCTGTGAACTGAAACTTCCCATACATTTGATTTCAGACTGGTCACAGATGCCCACCTGCCTGGCAGAGTAAGACCCACAAAGCCAAGGAAACACGTTGCCCTTGGATTTAATTTAAAAACTCCGTTTTGAACTGAAAGGTAATCCTCACACTAGTGAGCTCACTTCATTATTTTAAAGCATTTTTAAAGTGTTTTAGCAGCAACCAAAGACCACAGATTAAATAGATAAGAAAAAGAGAGGATGGTTCACATGTGCAGGTCACATGCTCCCAAAGAGCCAGGACTAAAACTGAATGCAGCAAAGCAAATGAAAAGGACTTCTCTGTCCTCTTAGCAATATTCTTAACAGCAGAGACACCAACTTTCTGCTCAGAACAAGGCAGAGATGGTGCTTCGATGCATTTCTCTGTCACCAGGTTATTTGCTGGTGTTGCCACACTGGGAGGTACACGGCATTCCCAACCCTCTGCACCCTGTGGCACTGGTGTGGGCAGTCAGATCGTCATTAGGGACGAGGGCTCATTGACTAAACCTGTTCGTCAGGTCAGGTTTCCAAAACATCTTCCCACCTTGTTGCCACTTATACTACTTGTTATCCTACCACGGTGGGCTGTGTACTTCCTTTCCTGCTACAAACCGCACAAAGGGAAGCATCTTTGCTGAAGAGGCGAGGAGCCTTTGGTGAGACATGAGACCAGGGGACTCAGACAGGACTTTGTAAAACACATCAACCTTTCACAGTCCCAGCCAGTGAGGTTTCAGTGGGCTGTGCCCCAAGACTACTTACGCTAATCATACACCTCCTTTCACGTGCAGATGCCCAAAGCAGTTGTTCATGTTGTGACAGTTCTCCTTCTATAGAAGAGAGTAAGAAACAATCATTTCTGTTCTTTATAGATATGCTTCCTTTTATCTATGCACAAACTGCTCCATTGCCTGATTTTTCTTACTGCCAGAGTTTTCAATATCAGCTTTGCAATTTATCCAGGTCATGCTGAGATCGCTTTTCCTATGCACTCACTCCTGAAGAGCTCCTAGATAGTTTGCTGCAGTGGAATTTCCTGTCAGGGGACCCTTATATTTTACTGCCTAATTTACTTCTCATTACTGTCTCAGAAATGGCAAATTCTTATTTTCTTACCCTCAAGCTAGCAGAATCCTCAAATTGGCCCTGGCTGAACACCCCTTCTCAGGAACTCTCCTCTTCCTGTCCTAGGTATTGCTTTGTATTTAGATCATTCCCCAAAATTATCTAAAACTGCCACAGACTGACCAGTTTTGTGTTGATAAAAGCATCATATGAAACCTGTGAGTCAGACATGATACCAGGGATATACAGGCTTATGGAAATGAGGAAAAATGCAAAATTATCGGCAACACAATCATAGTGGTGTGTTCCAGCACACCATGACCAGGTGCTCTTGTGGATTTTGTTGGTTCCCACCACAGCCTGTGTTGTGGTTTAACCCCAATGAGCAACTAAGCACCACACAGCCTCTCACTCACTTGCCCCACCCCGGTGGGATGGGAAGAGAATCAGAAGGAGAAAAGTAAGAAAACAGGTGGGCTGAGATAAGAACAGTCTAATAATTATAATAAGAATAATAACAACAACAACAACATTGTAATGAAAAGGAAAACAACAAGAGAGAGAGAGAGAAGCAAAACCCAGGAAAAAAAACAAGTGATGCAACTGCTCACCACCTGCCAAACAATGCTGCCAGTCCCCAAGCTGCGATCACTGCCACCCCCCAGCCAACTCCCCCAGTTAATATACTGAGCATGACATCATATTGTAGGGAATATCCCTTTGGCCAGTTTGGATTAGCTGTCTTGGCTGTGCCCCCTCCCCTACCAGGTTCTTGTGCACCCGGCAGAGTATGGGAAGCGGGGAAAGTCCTTGAGTAATATAAGCACTACTTAGCAACAACTAAAACATCGGTGTATTTATCAACATTATTCTCGTACTAAGTCCAAAACACAGTACTATACCAGCTACAGTGAAGAAAATTAACTCTACCCCAGATGAAACCAGGTCAGTCCGTGAGATCTCTGGGCACCCTGTGGGCATGTGGAGCCAAGGCATATGAGAAGCTGCCAAGTATGCAGCTCCAGTGGCACTCCAGCTCAGACTTCACTAACACAGACTGGCAACGTCCTACCCAGGAAGCACCTGAGCCTGTCCAAATATAAGCCTGCACGAACATCAGGGTGCAGAGATTCAAGAACAGGCTTCTTCCAACCTGTCATCTCTCACCCTTCCTTCAAGATACCCAGACCCGCTAGCTGAATTGCAAACAGCACTCAGGAAGCACAAGGCACAACAGCAGAGCAAACAGAGAAAGCCCATGGATAACCTCAGAAATATGCTACTGCCTCTGAAGCACTGGCAACCCCAAGCCATCGTAGGATGTGATGTTGTGTGGTAAGGACCAGGATACCAAGCAACATGTCCATAGGACACCCTATTGCTCTGGCAGAGTGTCAGAGCCACACAGCATCTTTAATCTACCAGGCTCATCCCTAATGCACCATCCACTGCCCATGAACAAATACATTGCATTACAGTCAGCTGTTCTGATTTATTGTTGCTCCTCATAGCTGCTGGGCTTGGTTCACTTGGGCTCAAGCTTAAAATTATAGTTACACAAAACTACATCTCTAGGAGGAACTGGAGCTCCGTGCCCACTCAGAAGGCTACGACATCATAGGAGTAACTGAAACATGGTGGGACAACTCAAATGACTGGGGGGATCGCAATGGACAGTTATAGGCTCTTTTGTAAAGACAGGCAGGGTAGAAGAGGTGGAGGAGTCGCACTCTATATTAAGGAAAACCTCAAATGTATCAAAGTCAACTATGGTGATTGTGACTGCTCTATCAAATGCCTCTGGGTTAAAGTCAAAGGGGCCGTCTGCAAGCAGGACCTCACAGTGGGCATCTGCTACCAACCTCTTAACCATGATAACAGTGCCCATGCAGCAATACTTGAGCCACTAAAGCAAGCTTCTGGCCAACAGAACCTGGTCCTTATGGGTGATTTCAACTACCCAGACATCTGCTGGAAGAACAATACGGCAGCTTGCATGTCATTCACCAAGTTCCTGGAACGTATAGAGGACTGCTTCCTCATGCAAATGTTGGATGTGCCAACCAGGATGGGCCAACTGCTGGACTTGCTATTCACAAACCGAGAAAACCTGCTTTATAATATCTTGGTTAGTGATAGCCTTGGCTGCAGTGATCACAATATTGTGGAGTTCGGGATCCTGCTGAGCATGCTGAAGGTCAGCTCTAAGACAAGGGTTCTGGATTTCAGAAGAGGAAACTTCAGCTCACTCAGGGCTTAGCTGGGAGGGGTTCCATGGGATGCTTCCATGGAAGATAAAGGAGCTAGTGACTGCTGGGAGTTCTTCAAGAACTCTCTATTGGAAGCACAAAGCCAGTTTATCCCCTATAAAGGAAAGGGAAGTAAGTGGTGCAATAGGCCCCCTTGGCTCAACCATAACCTCCTGGGTCTACTCAAATCCAAAAGGGAAGCATACCAGAGACAGAGAAGTGGAGGATTATCCGTCGAGACATACAAGGGCATTGCCAGAGTGTGCAGAGATGCAGTTAGAAAAGCAAAAGCCCAACTCGAATTGAAACTAGCCATAGACGTCAAAAATAACAAGAAAGGTTTCTTCAGGTACGTCAACCACAAGCAGAAAAAAAAGGAAAACGTAGGCCCACTGTTAAACAGAATAGGAGAGTCAATCACCAATGATGCTGAAAAGGCAGAGGTCCTCAACACTTCCTTCACCTCTGTCTTTACCAACATTGTTGGGTCCCAGGCTTTGGGAACAAAATTGCCAGTTGATCCAAACACCAACCCACCATCAGTGAAGGAAGAGTTAATACCTGAATTATTACAGGATCTTGACCCCTACAAATCAATGGGCCCTGACGCCATCCACCTGAGGGTGTTGAGAGATCTGGCTGACATCATCGCAAGGCCACTCTTCATAATCTTCAAGAAGCCATGGAGAACAGGGGATGTCCCAGAGGACTGGAGGAAGGCAAATGTTACCCCCATCTGCAAGAAAGGCTCGAGGGAGGATGTGGGTAACTATAGGCCCATCAGCCTTACTTCAATCCCTGGGAAAGTTGTGGAATGAATCCTCCTGGGGGCCATCACAAGTCAAATGAAGCACGTGATTGGGAAAAGCCAACATGGCTTCACTAAGGGCAGATCATGCTTGACAAACCTGGTGGCCTTCTACGACTAAGTGACTTGCCTGGTTGACATGGGGCAGGCGGTGGACGTTGTCTACCTGGACTCCTCCAAGGCCTTTCATACGGGTGCCCACAGTCTCCTCCTGGAGAAATTAATGCGTTACAGCCTAGACAAGTGGTCTGTGCAGTGGGTGGGGAACTGGCTGACAGGCCGCACCCAAAGGGTGGTGATAAATAGCTCCTTTTCCAAGTGGCAACCTGTCACTAGTGGAGTCCCCCAGGGATCAATACTGGGCCCAATGTTATTCAACATCTTTATAAGTGATCTGGATAATGGCATCAAGTGTAGCCTGGTGAAGTTTGTAAATGCCACAAATTGAGTGGGGAAGTAGACACTCCAGAAGGGAGAGCTGCTCTGCAGGAAGATCTGGATAGGCTGGAAGAGTGGGCTAACAAGAACGTGATGACATTCAACAAGGAGAAGTGTAACGTCGTGCACCTGGAAAAACATAATCCAGGAGCACAGCATAGACTGGGATCCACTTGGCTGGAGAGCAGCTCTGTGGAAAGGGACCTGGGGGTCCTGGTGGACAGGAAGCTCAACATGAGCGAACAGTGTGCTGCTGCGGCCAAGAAGGCCAACAGGATGCTGGGTTGCATCAAAAAGGGCATCGCCAGCAGAGATAAAGAAGTCATCATCCCACTCTACTCAGCGCTTGTCAGGCCACACCTGGAGTACTGTGTACAGTTCTGGTCCCCTTTATACAAAAAGGATGTGGACAGGCTGGAAGGGGTGCAGAGAAGGGCCACCAAGATGATCAAAGGATTGGGAAGCCTGCCATATGAGGATAGGCTGGGAGAACTGGTTTGTTCAGCCTTGAGAAAAGGAGGCTCAGAGGGGATCTCATCACTGTGTACCAGTACTTAAGGGGTAGCTACAAAGAAGATGGAGGCTCCCTTTTTACGTGGAGTCACATGGAGAAGACAAGGGGGAATGGACACAAGTTGCTCTTGGGGAGATTCTGATTGGACACAAGAGGAAAATTTTTCACAGTGAGGACAGTCAACCATTGGAATAATCTCCCCAGGGAAGTGGTTGACTCAGCCACATTGGACACTTTCAAGAGTCATCTGGAGAGGGTGCTGGGCCATCTTGTCTAGACTGCGCTCTTCCTAGAAAGGTTGGACTAGATGATCCCTGAGGTCCCTTCCAAACTGGGATTCTGTGATTTCCCATCCTTTGTTTAACTTCCCATGTTAAAGCAACTCTACGGTATGATGAATCCCACCTGTTTCACCTCCTTCCCTGACAAAGCAGTCTCCAGTGAAAGACAAGCAGGTCTGAAGCAGCAGCACAGACTCATCGATGAACTGTGGGCAGGAGGGACTCCTCTCCCATCAGGCTCCTACTGATATAGCCGGGGGGGTGTGAATCACCAGTTCCTGCCCACTAGACACCAGGACAGACTGCAGCGGGGACAGATTCAGGATCACCGGAGATGAAAGCAGCACACCCTGTGGCAACCTCCCTCCACCCCCTGGCACAACCCAGCCTGTGAGGCACATCCGCCGTCTCCTGGCTTGCACCCCAAACTGCAGGAAGGGCTGAGGGCAATGCCATAACTGAGCCGGGAAAACCTTGAGCAAGTCAAATCCACAGGTAAGTGGCGGTGAGCCCGAGGGGTGCTCTCCTCCCTTCTGAGCACCCCACCAAAAAAAAACCAAAAAAAAAAAACTGGGATGGGGCAGGGAGTGACTTTCGTGACAGAGCTGGAAGTGCAGCCTGCAACACACAAATAGGCAGAAGTGAAATCAGAAAAATTGCCTTTTTTTTTCTTTTAAATGCAGAGGCTCCAGTCCTTTTGACACTGGGAACTGTGGGATTTTATGCCTATCAGGCACACAGGCCACTGCCGGCAGAGGTCAGCTCCAGCACGCCGCTGCACACATGCAGAAACACCCACAGGCCTGGTCAAGCTCTGTTGGCCCTGGGGACAAGGTCCCTGCAGCAGGGACGCCGGGGGCGCCGGCTGGGCAGGTAGGCAGCAGCCAGACAGCTCCCCGAAGGACGCGTGGAACAAGGTACGTGGGGTTTTGCATTTGCACGTAGCACAGACACGCGGATTTTTTTCATACGCGGCCTCACGGAAGAGGGAGCTGGCAGCTGAAGCGTCCCGCTGCTCCAGCGGCGAGCCCGGCGCTTCCTGGGACAGCTCAAGGGCAGGTCTGGGTTACTCCAATCTTGTGTACTCAGCATGCTGCTTTGAGGCTTTTCTCTCTCCCAGGACAATAAGACACCTTGAATATCTTTTCTGAATATCAGAAAAGCAGGAATTAAGAACATATTTGGATGAGTTTTCAGAGTTTAAATTTCTTATAGTATCAAAAATAGTTTAGGAAGGCAGGCAGCCTCTTCAAGGGAAAAACCTGCTTTATTTTTCACATATCACATTTTTTTTACTAGTATCTTATGAGAAACCCTGCTAACATAGGAATTACAGGATTAGCGGTTAAGGTAAATCTGAGCCCCATGGGAAGCAGGACAGAAGCAGCATTGGCAGAGCTGTCAGTGCCTGCAAGCACAGGTCCACGAGCTTCTTAGCAGGCGCCTGTGGGCTAGGCAGTAGCAGCAGCACCCAGGCCAGGGTCAGAAACTCCCTTAAACGTTAACACCTAGCTGTGGGATATTCCAACAGTAACTTCTCATAAAATACTGGGGACATACTGGTGAAATAAAAAGATTTTGTGTTTAAAAAAAAACCCTCATAAAACCTGCATTTTGAGCTCTTAGAAGTGTCCTAAATTTTGATTGTCTGTATCATTGCAATGAGGACAAGACAGTGCCTAAATATTCATGCCACCCGTTTGCTTGGGTTTTTTAAACTAACATGGAAATGTGCCTGTTTATATACAAAAAGTACATTCCTACACCTCTTTCACTGAGCACAGTGCCCTGCAATAGCTATGCCTGCAGCGCAGGGAGCCATGCCCCAGGCTGCCTGCGCAGTTACAACATCCCTGCCAACCTGCTGAAACCACTTCTCACCACACCCAACACCTTCATCAACCACCCACTGAAGGGATGTCAGCGCCTAACGTGCCCCATCCCCTCCCAGAGCATTTCAGCCTCCAGGATGGCTCTGCAGGAAAACGGCAAGTACTTGCAGGGCTCAGTCCATGGCAGCGTGAATCCCGACCTCACCAGCGAGAGGCTAACAGCCTCCTTCAGCGTGGAAAAGCTCACGGCCTGGCTGGACGGCGGTGCGGAGCACACTCGGTTACGGAGGGCAGTGGGTGAGTGAGCCTTATGAGGGCCCTGGCTGCAGGCTGGTACAGAGCATGCCTACATCCCTGCTGTTTCTGCTCCTCCTTTACATGGTGGGTTTTGTGCTCCCAGGTATTTGCCTATCATCCAACTCTTAAAAAAGTGGGAGTGTGGAGTTGGAGTCCCTGTCAGTGTAAATCAACACAACTGCCACAGCCACTCCCACTCTCTTGAAGCTTTCCCCCTTCCTTGCTCCCATCCCCAGTATCTCTGGCAAGACTGGTTAAACTGGAATACAAGTACCAAGGGTCACATGGGGGGGCATCTCTGTGCGACACAGATGCACATGGGGGCTAGCGCTGCTGCACAGCAATGCATGCCATGCATGAACCGCAGCCAATGAACCCTGGCTCATCAGGCTCATCGGGGTGGGGAATTCCTTGTGTGGGTTGGCTCGGCCAGGTTGAGCTGCTTTCACTTGTGATGGGTGTGCTGAAAAATGACTGTGTGCTCAGAAGGAACAGAGGGGAAAAAAAGTGCTTTTGCTTCAGTAACTACCCCCATATGATACCCTTATCAAATGAAAACGGCACAGTCCACTGGGATTGCATGCGTCACGGTGTAACTGGAGTTCAGTAAAACCTTAAATGTGAATGGACTCAACAGTTTCAGGGCCAAAGGGAGCAGCAGGAGCATTCAGGCTGACACAGAAAGAGCAAACCTTGAAGCTGCTTCACAACACTGCGAAGGGCTGGTAAAGTCCCGAGCTAAAGCGCTGGTGCGAGGTGGGACACCCGGCAGCTCTGGCTGTTAGCCATCCTCTGGGCAAAACCCAGCTAACCACAGCTCTTGCTGCCATCACAGCACACGAACAGCAACTAGAGACAGAGGGATCTGTGGCATTTTCTGTCTGAGGCACAAAGTTACCTCCAACACCCTGACCAGGGATGGTGCCTTACCCTGCAAGGTCACTGTTTCCACTCAATAGACCCCTCTCTCAGACCCACTCACTTCCCCTCCCTCCTCCATCCCCAAACCCACCCACACTTTTCAGAATTAGACATGGCAGCCATCAGAGCCAGCACTGGCAAAATAAAACCTGCCTGCAGTCACCCTAACAAGTCACAGCATCGCTATCCACAACACCAGTCCTGCCCACTCCTCCCAAACAGGGCTCAAGGCACTGCCTGCACCTCCCCAGACCCAGGAGAACCAACTCTTCTGTGTTGCTTTGCAGTGGAAGCTATCCAGTGTGATCCTGTATTTAGCAGAGAAAATCAGTATTTCCAGAGCCAGAATGAGAGGTATGAAACAGCAGTCAGAAAGGCTGTTCATCTCCAGAAAAAGATGCACGAGATGGGATGGACTGAGAACGGACCTGAATTTAAGTACATTAACAGGTGATTTTTACTTTTTTTTTTAATGTACAACTCATTTTTTTTATGAAAGTTTTGTATGCCAACAA
This sequence comes from Phalacrocorax carbo, assembly GCF_963921805.1. Classification (NCBI taxonomy): domain Eukaryota; kingdom Metazoa; phylum Chordata; class Aves; order Suliformes; family Phalacrocoracidae; genus Phalacrocorax; species Phalacrocorax carbo. The sequence goes on from NC_087518.1 coordinate 10,958,247, forward strand.
GAATCATCTTTGGCAAAAGCTGGGAGAGGCCAACAGTTGACAGATAAGGTTTTGGAACAAACGCACTGCAGGTTTTTACTTTAGCAGCACACTTAGGAAATAGGAAAATTATGATACACGGCAGGGAACTTCTCAAAGAGCAGCACATGGGTACAGTGTGATAGATCACAGCAATTCACATCCCCAATGTGGTATCTCTACTTCAGCTAGCTCCTTACTTGTGCTACAGCTCTCATACCACCCTTCAGACATTCTTAAATGCATAAGCAGAATTGGAAGTGGTGCTGTTTCAGTTGTTACTGACCTCCATGTAAATTAAAAATTATATTTTCTCTATCTAGAAAACCCATATTGTATTAAAAAAAAGAAGAAAAGAAACTTAGCTTGTAGGTAAATGGAATAAAATATTTTTCACAATCCTTTCCTTAAAAAAATATTCTGAACACTTTGCATGGGGTTGAGCTCCAGATTTTAATCTTAATTGCTTGCCCCTCCTTCTTTCTCCCTTTGCTAAATAAAAGGACCGGTTTGCTATTGCCCGGTGCGCACTGTTAGTTTGCTGGGGTTACATAACCTGTAAGAGGGTGCAAGTTCAAAAGCATCATTCGAAAGGGCAATGGCTGCACCTTACAAATCACCACGGACATTCAAAGTCACTTCCCAATGGTTCATCATACGAAAGATTATATTTTTTTATGCTAAGCTCTTCACAGCCTACAGCAAGTGGGACTGATATAGCAGGAAATCTTCCATCAAGAGCTCTTGGACCTGATAGTTATATTCCCAATACAAAGCAGCTCTCCACTCCTCCCTCAGAAGAAAGAAAAAAAAAACCAAACACCCCAGCAGGTTTTAAAAACCTGAAAAAACTCAACCACCTCTCCCACCTAGGTTTGCTTTTACCAGGCCCCCTGATGCCAAGCGCTTCGACAGGGCCAGCCTTGTGCTGCCACGTTCTGCTGGATTAAGCGCACATCCTGCCTCGCAGGACAGCTCTTTTCTGATGAAACACCAGGTGAGCACCAAGCTTTTACTGACAAAGTCCTGGTGCCAGACACAGTGAATCCCTTGCACACATTTAAAAGCCAGCTTTTTAAAATTGCAGTTAAAGTAACATTATTTCTAGATGTGCTGCCAAGGGTTTATTAAGTCTTTTTTCTGTTAATCAAAGCAATTTCCCTTTAACGTCTTTGTTCATATTCCACCACCACCACCACCACTTTTTCAGCATGACTGATTCTCTCTCAGGGCCAGCATAAAAGAAAGGGCGCAGTCATTTGTTAAAAATGAAAGGTATCTATCTGGAACAAGATGCTCACTAGAGCACTGCACTAAAGCAACGTGCTAACAGCCATACAAAGCTACTGAGAACAGCACAGCCACTTATTTTTAGGTGTGAGAGGACATGTACTTTTATCTGCGAGGTGATTCAACCATATTCTGAGGAATCCCAGGAAGAGGGATTATATTCCTCATATTTTCTTAGGATTTCTCACACACACAAAAAAACCACCCACCCTTAAAACATAAGTTTCTGGTTTGCACCATGGGAATTACTGTATCCAAGTTGCCATACACAGTTTCTGGAACAGTGCTTTTTAGGATGTATGCAGCCCTATCAGCTGGTGATGGCAAAGGACCTGACCAGAAAATAAATCAGGTGTTACAAGAATGCATTTGAATTTTTCCACAAGAAAAAAACAAAACAACATCCCAAGTCAGGCCAAATTTCCATGAACTCCAGTATTGTTCACTGACAGTGACTGACAGCAAACACACAGGGAATAGCACAGCAAGAAACCGAAAAACTGAGGTATTTCCCAGAATGGGAATGGGAAGGTTCAGGAAATCCGGGCCTCAGATGCCTACATAGGTAACTCAGTCTAATGTGCCCCACAGTGAATTGCCAGGCTTTGGGGTCTTTAGGGTAGAGTGGTGGGGGTTTTTTAAGTTTAGCCTTAAAATGTGACTTAAATAATCAGGAAAAAAAAATCCAGTGAAGTAAAATAAAGATACAAAGGGCTCACAAGCTATCAGAGCCACAGGAGCTTTGGAGCTGGGCTGTGTTTTTAGGATCTCAGCATCTGCTACTCAGAACAGATAATTCCTCCAAAAGCAAGTGAAATAATAATAGAGTGATAAAGGTTGGAAAAGACCTCTAGGATCATCAAGTCCAACCATCAACCCAACACCACCGTGCCTCCTAAAACATGCCCTGAAGTGCTGCGTCTGCACATCTTTTAAATACCTCCAGGGATGGCGACTCTACCACCTCTCTGTTCCAGTGACTGACCATTCTCTCAGTAAAGAAATTCTTCCTAATACCCAATCTAAGCCTCCTCTGATGCAGCTTGAAGCCGTTTCCTCTTGTCCTATCACTAGTGACCTGGGAGAAGAGACCAACACCCACCTCACTACAACCTCCTCTCAGGTAGTTGTAAAGAGCGATAAGGTCTCCCCTCAGCCTCTTCTTCTCCAGACTAAACAACCCCAGTTCCCTCAGCTGCTCCTCATAAGACTTGTTCTCCAGACCCTTCACCAGCTTCATTGCCCTTCTCTGGACACGCTCCAGCACCTCAATGTCCTTCTTGTAGTGAGGGGCCCAAAACTGAACACAATATTCAAGGTGCGGCCTCACCAGTGCTGAGTACAGGGGCACAATCACCTCCCTGCTCCTGCTGGCCACGCTATTCCTGATACACACCAGGATGCTGTTGGCCTTCTTGGCCACCTGGGCACACTGCTGGATCATGTTCAGCTGGCTGTGGACCAGGACCCCCAGTCCTTCTCTGCCAGGCCGCTTGAGGTAGCAACACTTACACAAACTATGTTATAAAAGAAGAAATAAAAGCAATTTGGAAGAGCACTTTTCTTGCAATACTGTGTTGATGCTGGACATTGGGTAAGGTATGACAATACAGAAATCAAAAGGCAGCAGGCGGTACTGTCTGGTGACTGCCGCAGTGTCACTGCCTCATTCATCCCATCCCTGGAACTTCATCTGTGTGAAAATAACCCTTGTGCCTTCTCCACAGGGCACTGTCAGGAGACGTCGCATTTCTCCTTCACCGCATCTTCATGAGAAGTATTTCGGTGTTGGGCTCTAATGAACAGATTGCCAAGTGGATTCCTCTTGCCAGCCAGTATAAGCTCATTGGAAGCTACGCCCAGACTGAACTGGGGCACGGTAAGGCTGCAAAGAAAACACAGCGTTTTTGTAGGGCAAGAGGTTCTGGCCCAGATTCTATGGGGTTCAAGCTGCCCACGCTTCATAGGGGCAGGGGTGGCTGGAGGGGAAGACACCACCTGCGTGTTAGAGGCTGATGTCCTCAGCGTTCCTCTACAAGCTGGAGATGCACTGGCTTTCTTTTGCCAATGTGGAAAGGATAACAAGAGTGAGGGTGAAAGCTCATAGTTAGATAGCAGGCAGTCACCATCGGTGGAGGGTATCAGACCGGCAGCTCGCCCAAGTTGATGGCTGTCACCATGAACCAGGCAGCTTGCCTAAGTACCATGTGGCTCAAGATATCTTTGCAGGAAATGGTGTGGGGTCACTGGGAACATCATCCCACGGTTCTCATCAGGAGTATAAACCACAAAACCCTGGTAATACCCATACCAGCCTCCAGGGATCTGCCACCCTCTCCATCCTTGTGATACACCAGAAGACTTTTTTTTTTTCCCTCCCAAAGGAACTTACATTCAGGGTTTGGAAACAACAGCAGTCTTTGATATCACTACGCAGGAGTTTATACTGAACACACCAAAGATCTCTGCCATGAAGTGGTGGCCTGGAGACAGTAAGTACCACACATAATATTTTGGCTTTCCTCATTTGCCTCCTTACTCAGTCCACCCTGTTCAAGCTCCATGTTTGAGGGCCCAGGTGCTACCAGAGCACTTCACTGAGAGATGCATACATTGAGAGGCAAGTAAGAAACCAAAGGCCAGAAGGGGGCTGCCATCATCTGTCAAAAGCCCTTGGACGGCAGGGCTGGAGAGCTTCACTCATGAAAACTGCCTCTGCAGGAATGAATTTTTCTCCTCTTTGTAAATAATACTCAGATGACCAAAAACTGCAGGGAGGTCATCAGCATAAAGGACTCAAGTCATCAGCCAGTCTCAGCGTAAAGGATTCATGAAATTCATGGCTCCCTTCAGGAAGGTATTTCACAGAAAATAGCTGGAGTTATTCTAACAGACACAACACTTCCCACTCTCTCAGCATTGCGTGAACTTTAACTACTTATCTTTTCTCATCTGCTGATACAAACTGTTCATCCAATCCTCATGGGCAGTGATAGAGGCAGAAGGATGATGCAACTTCCAAGAGCAGGCTCAGAATGCAGATTTAGGCATATCTCCAGCTTCCAGCATCTGTGGATCACCTGATCACTATAGCTACCCTGACCCCTATGTGAGCGAGACCTGACACACAATTAGAACTGACTGCTGTTAATTGTGAAATTGTTTGTGCTGTACCCTGTCTTAAGGGAATGGGGCTGTTTTTCTTCTTGCAGTGGGAAGGTCAGCAACCCATGCAGTGGTCTTTGCTCAGCTGTACGTCCACAGCAAGTGCTACGGTGTGCATCCCTTCATTGTGCAGATACGCAGCCTCCAGAACCATTCACTCTGCCCAGGTAAACAACCCCAGACATCGCAGCACCTGTGCAGATGGTCTGCCTATTTTGCACTTAAATGTTTTCTAAAACATTGGGCCCAGGGAGAGAGAGTTATAACTGCCAAAACCAGACAAACACTGATACCCAAGGCATAGTTTTCATTAACCCCAATCTTTTTATCTAAGGGAAGATTTAATGTATCCTCAGGCATATCCAGACCAAGCCTTCTTCTTAACCAGAAGCCTGGGCTGCTCTGACCACCTCTGCATTAACATCTCAGTTCTGACCCCAGCCAACACAGTTAATAGATGAATCATGGAAACAAACTGCCATAAGGCATTCAAATGCCCGTTTCATTCCTCAGGCAAGATCACCCATGCTGGGGAAGAAGCAGAGCCGAACATGCTTTTCCTTTGTGATCCCCAGCCTGACGCAAAACGGGGAGCAAAAAGTTCAAGTGGTAGTAAGCAGGCCATGTTTTCTCCCGCTGCAGGCGTGACTGCAGGAGACATTGGTCCCAAAATGAATTTTGAGCACATTGACAATGGCTACCTCATGCTGCAGAATGTGCGCATCCCCAGGGAGAACATGCTGAACAAGTTTTGCATGGTATGTACAGACTCACATCACAGACTCACCCATCAGACTCTCACTGCACAGCCAGAGAGACGACAGGGATGTGCCTACGTTTTGCACAAAAATCTTCCTCTGAAGTGTCTGCAAGCCTCTGTGGTTTTATCAAGGGCTGAAGTTACCTGAATCCTAAATGAAACTCGGTGTCAGAAATTCTGTATTCAGAGGTCGGGGATCATGGGGCAGGCAGAACCTATCTGAGCCAGAAGCAGTAAGAATTTGTCTCTTCAAATGGATATGTTTCATCCATCATATGTAAAAATATTTAGGTTTGCATTCAGTGAAGGACTTCGATGTCCATTTTATTTGTAGAGATACAAAACCATCCTAGTATTGAAGGTGGCATCTAACATCCTCTCTCTACTCCAGGTTCAACCAGATGGCACCTATGTAAGACAGGGGTCACAGAAGATTAATTATTTCACAATGACCACAGTGCGCATTGCCCTCCTTTCAGACAGAGCTGTGATACCTCTAATGAAAGCTTGTACCATTGCCATCCGATACTCTGTGGTTCGCCGGCAGTCCAAGTTGAAGCCTGGGTAATGCCACACAAGTCTGCAGCAGTGGGAAGGGGACCATACACCATGTTCCCCAACCAGTCTGTATTTCTACTTTTCATCTTATCTTTCAGCACATCACTGGCTTATTTCCCGGCCCAGATAGGGTATTACAAACATGCTTCCCCAATATTTACATTAACAAGCTTCAGTCAAAGTACAAGGGAATGTTTGCAGTTCTTTCTAAGATAAGTTTCATAGTTTGAATATCTGGTGGTTCACACAGGCAATTTATTCTTCTTCTAACTGGCCTTCCCATGTAATCCCATAACTGAGCAGAATCCAGACAAAATGGACAAGTTACTAAATTCTTATTCCATAGCATTCCATAGTGGGTGCAACATTAAAATACCTTCCAACATCCACATTTCCAATATCCACACTTTACAACACGGAGTTTTATTAGTCTGGTAAGAATCCCTGTAATTTTTAAATAGATATTTTCACTTGAATAGATTTTAAAAATTTCCACTCAAATCTCCTTTCCAAAGCAAGAAGATTTTAATGAGAACGTGGTTTGGTTCAAACGCAAACCAAACATGAGAGCACAGCATGCTGAACTACTGTAACAACCAATTGCACTGTTTGAAGTCCTAAGTGTACTAATCACAGCAAAAGTGGTAAAGAACATCCAAAATAAGCTCAGAAAGCTTAAAATAATTTAGGCTCAAATATTTTCAGAGGAACCTATCTACACACAGGGCTGCAAGATCCAGTTTGAAACGCAGAAGTTTTTCAGGGTGCAGTGCCACCACCTCGCCTGTAACACCTAACAACTCGCTGTCATAGAATCTCAGAATCCTTTAGGTTGGAAAAGACTGTCTGGATCATCAAGTCCAACCATTTACCAAACACTGCCAAGTCCACCACTAAACCATGTCCCTAAGTGCCACATCTACACGTCTTTTAAATACTTCCAGGGATGGTGACTCAACCACTTTCCTGGGCAGCCTGTTCCAGAGCTTGACAATGCTTCTGGTGAAGAATTTTTTCCTAATGTCCAATCTAAACCTCCCCTGGTGCACCTTGAGGCCATCTCCTCTTGTCCTATTGCTTGTTACCTGGGAGAAGCGACCAACCCCACCTCGCTATAACCTCCTTTCAGGCAGTTACAGAGAGCGATAAGGTCTGCTAAGTCTCCTTTTCTCCAGGCTAAACAACCCAAATTCCCTCAGCTGCTCCTCATAAGAAGCCTTGAAGGCTTCATCCTCTCACGCAGTCCCTGTTCCCCCTCCACACCAACTGATCACATGTTGCAGCCTTTTTTATTCCATTAGGCTGGTTCACTACCACATCAGAAAAATTATTTTTTTCCTAGTCAGGCTTGTTTCTCTAACAGCTTAGCAACCTGGGCAGTTTTGCTGCCACAAGATCAACTTAGTCCTGTTTACATACTGCTTCTTGGTAATGCAGAATGCTGTTTTTCATTATGCAATATGTAAACTAACAGTAGCTATGCCTGTGTCTATGCTTTCCCTACTTCATCAGCTGTCTTCCAACAGGGAACAAGAAGCAAAAATCCTTGACTACCAGACTCAGCAAGAGAAATTGCTGCCCCAGTTGGCAGCAGCCTATGCCTTTCATTGCCTCAACAACTTCCTGCAGGAGCTATTTGACAAGGCATACAGAGAGATCCAGAGGAAGAACTTCGACATGCTGCCAGAGGTGAGCTGCAGCAGGATTCACTCGTACAGCTGGTTTGCACTTAGGCTGCACTTCTCATCTCTGAATATCAAAGTATTTTAGCAAACTGGACAAGCATTCCTCTCACCACTAGTCACTGGAGAAAGAGGAAGCACTAAGAGATCAAATGGCTTGTCCTAGGTCCACAACCAGTCAGAAACAAATTCGCTTTACTGCCCCAAATTTTTGACTTTGGGAACTATTGCAGAGTGAGAAGTCCTTGACAAGCACGTCCATTTGATAAAAACCTTGTTCCAAGTAGCTGGTGGTGCAAAGCGTTATTTCACAACTCCATCTACAAATGCACGTGCAAATATTCACTTCTGAGCCAAAACCAAAACCGTGACTTTTTAGATAGAACATGAGATTTTGCAACTGGAAGCCTGAAATGAAAGCACACTCTGAACCAGTGCTGCCAAAGCCTCCGCTGGTTGAGAGAAACCCAAAAATGCATGAACTGACCACAGCATGCCCAGCACAAGGGTGTGCAGAATCCCAGGCAGAAATCAAAGGCCAGGTTCAGGGAGCTGGGTACTACACCAGCATGGAAAGGAGGATCTGACAGGGATTTCATGCCCAGAAATTGTGCAAAATTAAAAAAGAAAACTTATTCTGAGGATTGCTTTAGAACACTGTCACCATTAACACTCTGCCTTTTTTTGTTGTTGTTGTTTTTGGTTTGTTTTTTTTTGTTTAAACAGCTCCATGCATTTTCTTCGGGCTTTAAAGCCATGGTTACTCAGTACTGCACTTCAGCAGTGGAGATCTGCCTCCGGGCATGTGGGGGACATGGTTATTCCTCACTGAGTGCACTCCCTTACTTGTATACTGAAATAATTGCCTCTTGTCTTTATGAAGGGGAAAACACCATTTTGCTCCTGCAAACTGCCAGGTAACAATTCAAATTTGTTCCTCTAAAAGCCTGCCCCCTCATTTATTCAACCCCTACCACTTCTTCTCCAAAACCAGTAAAACCAGCTACTCCTTTCTCACAGCACCCTCTAAAAAAATACAAGTCAGGACATAAACTGTTCATGTCTTCTGTCTAACAGGCATGGAGGTGTGTGGGAATCGGATTGTCTCTTCTATTTTTGGTTTGGGGATGTAGGCAGGTGCTGTTCTGCAAAACCTCATTTTCCTCTTTGTCTAGTTGCACAGCAAAAGCATTGCTATACATGTTTTGCGGTTTATTTTTTTAAGCAACCAATGTAGCACAGTATTGGCAAAGTGAGGTTGATTCAGAGAAGGCAGAGTTGTTGAATACTGAAAGCAGATGAGTCATGCTCCAAGAACACCACTTTCCTCCAAACACGCAGACTAATGATTATCCAGAGTAGATGAAATACAGGAGAAAGAAACCACAGCTGCTTGAACTTTTAATAACATGTGTTTTTACTAGAAGGAGAAAACCAGTGTGCTTCCCAGGGACACAGGTACTACCATGTACCTCTGTGCTTGCATGCAGACATTTCTGCACTTATTACCGCTTCATCTTGCAAGATCAATAGCAAGGTCAAGAGAAATGCTATAACCTTTTACTTCCAGACCTGGTCAGTCTAGGTCATAGCAGAGGTGCCAAAAAAAAAAAATAATGCTCCTTGGACACATGTTTAGATCCAAGAAACGGTCTCATGTTTGTTAACATAATGTGACTGTGTGTTGGGGACCACAGAGGATGAGACTAAACCACCATTAAGACTCAGAGCATTAAGACTCAGGCTGCAAAGTTGATAATGTATCTAATCAGCCTGCTGCTGAGACTGCTAATAGCCACAGCAAGTTTCTTCCTAAAAATCCATCACTACAGATTGCCATAGTGTTAAATATGGTACACAGGCTACCCCTGAGACCTGTCACAGATCAGGTTATTGGGAACAACACGCAAAACTAAAGGTCATTGCTTGTTCAAGTCCATTCTGGTCCATTGATGGGATGGGTCATACCTTGCTGCTCCTCACCCAAGCCCACTTTTCTTCTTGCATACCATTTGCTGTGTGGGGATCACAGCCGTACCCTGCTCTGACTGTTACCCTCTTCCCAGGTTCCTGATTAAGTGCTTCAGCATAGCCAGCACTGGCCAGCCTGTTCCACCATCTGTCACTTACCTGGCTGCAGTGAAACATGGGAATTGTCCAGCCAAGAACAAGTTGGATTTTCTCCGTCCAGATATTTACACCGAGGCCTATCAACACGTGGCAACCAGGTCAGTACAGAGGATCAGAGATGGGGTTTCTCTCTTTGACATAAAAATGTGTAAAGAGCTCAGCTTCTTCCTTGCTTTAAAGGGAGGTAAAATAACATAAGCTATACAAGAACTGGCACCATCTCCTCCTGAAAGAGAAAAGGAAAGACTCACACAGGATTAACAGCCATGTCAAATGTTCAATATGAAGCTTTCATATTCAAAACATCAGAAGTTTTTAAGCTACATGGTAACTAACAACTATATTCTATACTGAGCTGATGGCACTATTCAAGTAAATCCCAGACCACATCACTGAGTTGCCATCCAGTAAAACCCTTAGGCAACTGGACCCTGTGCAATTTTATAGAGAAAGTTAAAATTTCACATCCTTTGAAACTGATGTTTGTTTTCAATTAACACCACAGCCAACAGAGAGCCTCTCATTCTGTCTGTGGCCTTTCAACTATACATTCAACTATTCAACGCAAATAAAAATGGTATAATGAGTGATCTCGTTAGTATTATGTACACAGTTATGGGCCATATAAGTGTCATCTCGGAAAACCAGGTAAACAGATAGACAACCCTGATGTCATTCAAATCAGTGTAAAAACAGAGCCATTCTTCTGAAAGCTTCAGTGTCAAGGGGAGCAGGATTTCGATCCTTGTGTAGAAAAGTAGAAACATAATGTAACATCAGTCCAATATTATCACTGCTTTATTTTGTTCTGCAAGCTCTCCTTACACACAGAGGACCCAAGAAAAACTCAGCAGATCCCCCAGTAAACTACCATAGAAGCTAAGAAGGCAGAAATCCTTCAGTACCGGGGTGGTCTGGGTGCTTCTCCCAGTTTGTACTTATATTTTGCAAAAGTCTAAGTTCACTCATACTGAGCGTAGATAAATTCAAATCAGAAATGCCATTTTGCCATATGATCACACACGAGTCTGAGTATGAAACGAGCGCATGTGGGCTGCTATATTCATATACAATATGCTTTTTCAATTTTCCAGACTTGTAAGCAGCACAGCAGCTAAACTACTGGACTTGATTAAGTCTGGAGTCAAAGAGCATGATGCGTGGAACCAGTGCACAGTGCAGATGGCACAGGCTGCAAAGGTTAGCAAAATTTATCTGATTATTTGACATTTGTCTTTATGATACAATATGCAACAGAAGTGGCATGATTAGCTTAAAGTCTCAGCACTGTTTATTGTTAGCATCTAAGAGACACCACAAAGACCAGGGCACTGCTGTGGTCTGCATGGTGGAAAAATCATACTAAGAAGCAATTCCTGATCTGAAGAATTTCCTGTCTGAATAGGCCAGGCAGAAAAAGACAGAAGGAGTAGAAATAGACTCATAGAATCATTAGGGTTGGAAAAGACCTCTAGGATCATCAAGTCCAACCATCAACCCAACACCACCGTGCCTCCTAAAACATGCCCTGAAGTGCCGCGTCTGCACATCTTTTAAATACCTTCAGGGATGGCGACTCTACCACCTCTCTGTTCCAGTGACTGACCATTCTCTCAGTAAAGAAATTCTTCCTAATATCCAATCTAAGCCTCCTCTGATGCAGCTTGAAGCCGTTTCCTCTTGTCCTATCACTAGTGACCTGGGAGAAATGACCAACACCCACCTCACTACAACCTCCTCTCAGGTAGTTGTAGAGAGCGAGAAGGTCTCCCCTCAGCCTCCTCTTCTCCAGACCCTTCATCAGCTTCATTGCCCTTCTCTGGACACACTCCAGCAGCTCAATGTCTTTCTGGTAGTGAGGGGCCCAAAATTGAACACAGTATTTGAGGTGTGGCCTCATCCAAAACCCTTGTTTCCCCGTAACTTTAAAACCTGGATAGCCTGCTGCCTTCCTGGGCACTTCTTCATTTACTACTTATTCCACACCTTCCCTGGAGACTCACCCACACTACTGGCACAGCAGCTACATGAACTGACACCTGCCAGCTCTCAGCGGAGTGGCTCAGACACTGGGTGCAGCTTCAGTGCAGGCTGTACACAGGTTAATTGCTTGAGTAGACACCCAGCTTCTCAGGCAGGTTCTGCAGTCCATGCTGGCCTCCACACTGCTTGACCGTGCTGTCAGGAAGAACTGCAGTACAGGTGTGCCGTGCTTACACCGACAACGAGGAGGAGAACTGTACACTGGGGGAGTGAACCCATGCAGATACCAACGCCACCAACCACCCGCAGTAATGTCAATGTAACAAGAGTGACCCCACAAACAGGTGGAGCCAGCCTGCTTCATTTGCCCTGGACCTCAGCTAATATTTCTGTAACTTGGCAGTTAGACACTCCACTGGTGTCTGACCCAGAAATTATCAGTTTACTTAAAACCACAAAAGTGAGAGGTAAGTTTCATTGCTCTTCTGTGACAACAGATGTTTTTAGAGCTAAAGCACTACAGACATTGAGCCCAATGTACAATCAGCTTGGGGTCTTCAACAAGAGTTTTCTCCTGTTGATATAAAACCAAGATTCACTTGCTAGGGGTCAAACACAGGCACGTTCCGATGTGTTTCCATCACACAAACTCTTTGGGGTATTCATTAGAAGTATTTAAAGTACTACCATGATTTCTGAAGCAGTTTTCTAGAGTTTACAAATACCACAGTGTTGACCATTTTCACCCCCAATTCTCCCCTCTACCTTCGCTGTAAGCCATGAATGCAAAAGGCCTGGTCAACCAGCAAACAAAGAATACAGACTGGAAAAGTGCCAGGGAAACGAAAAGGGTTTATATTCTTTGCAAGAACGTTTGAGTCACTTGGCCTACTAAAAGTGTTTCGAGGTGCATTCACTGTTGATTGCATTTGTTTTCCAGGCTCACTGCCACTATATCGCAGTGAAAAACTTTGCAGAAACTGTGGAAAAACTTGACACCAAGGCTGGCATCCAGCAGATTATGAAACATCTTTGTGACCTCTTTGCATTACACGGGATCTTCTTGAATGCAGGGGTCTTCTTGCATGACGGATACATATCTGGAGCTCAAATGGACATGGTCACAGCATCATACTTGGATCTCCTGGCTGTCATTCGGTGAGCTGCTCTAGCATGAGAGGAAATACACAGCTGTTCAGTTTGTCCCTGTGATAGTTATAAAATGGTGCTGCTGTACCTATGGCAACATGTCCAAAGTCAATTCACCTCATTCAGTTTTTATTTCCATTGCCTGGCAGCACTAGAAATTGATTGAAACATCTACACAGAGCTCATTTTCACAGCAAAACAGACCTAAGCGTCCAGCTCCTCTGCAATCTCTAAATTAAAGTTCTGTACCATGAAATCTTTGTAAATTTTTGTAAATCTTTGTAAAAGAAATCCTGAACATTTTCTACCATTTGCAGTAGAGCGAAAGCAGAAAAATACGTAGTCAGTGCTCTAGCAGGAGGCAGCCACAGCAACTGATTGTACACTGCAAAATCTGCTTAAGCCACAGCTAATACAGCCTACTCTGTTGCTATGGCTGAGTCGCAACTGGTACCCAAACAATCCTGCCTACAGCTAGTTCAGATGCATCTGCTCGACACCATTTATGACTAACTACATGAATTCTGAAACATGCTAAGGTTTTAACTAACCACAACAGTCATAAAGGCTTTTTGACAAAGGGTTCATCTTTCACTACTCAGTGCAGTTTGTTAAGAACAGAATAACTTACGGTGCAGGGAAGTGAGTTGCTACTCTATGTATGCTACTACTTAAGCCACCTGGAGAGAAACAAGAATACACCATAACCAAGAGCTGAACAGGACTGAGCCAAACAGCAAGCATTTTCAGAACTGATTGCAGAATTCAAATTAAGCTATAAGCTTAACATAACATTTTCAAAAGCCTAACACATTGTTGTTTCTGGAATTCATTACAACTTCACTGTGTTAGTCCATGCCTTGTTAACAGGACTCCAGAACAGAGCAGGCATTTACCTGGGTAATTAGAGTCAGTTATGTACAATTAGTAGAAAGGACACAAACACTTCCCGGTCTGTAGCAAAACCCCAGCCTTTCCCAAACCCCCAAACAACCCTTCCTCAAATGGAACTGGTAGATGCAAATGTCAAAATCTGAGCAAACTGCTTTGCATCCCTGTACCTCAGGTGTAGAGTACGACCAGCGCAACTTCCTACACCCAGGACAAGGAAAAAGAAACCATCTCCTGCTTAGGAGATGATGTTGTTGTTACATACTTGTCCTTAGGCAGCAGTCCAGCTATCTGTTGCTGACTGCTGTTAGGTTGGTCCCTGGGCTAGATGGGCCCTTGGTGAGGTTCAGGGTTGCTTTGTTCTTACAGAGACAAAGAGTAGAAGACCTTGACACCCCATGATAAGGGAACAGAAATACTTAAGAGTAGATGAAAGCTGGAGATCAGTAAAGCACTTCACATCCATCTAGCAGCAACCTTATTCCATTTTGTAAAACAAACACATACAGCATAAGAAAAACAAAACAAATTACAGAAACCAAACGCAAGAACTGGCAGAGTCTGCTGAGAAAACACCTGACATGAGATTAAGCCCTAAATTAGGGATGGACCCCAGGTGATTACAAGACCCTGCAAATACCCATTCAACAGTACAGACAACTCAGGGCATTAGTAGAACACGCCTCTGAGGAATCAAAACAAGCAGGATTTTCCCCACAGTGTAGGAAAGGGGGAAAACTGGCACAACCTTTTTAGGCTGAGGAACCTAGACCGCTGACTTTCAAGTTTACCTTTGATGTATCTTCCTCCCTTACAAAGCAATACCTGCTTCAGTAACATGAATGTCGTTTGTCTGCTCCTCAGGAAGGATGCTGTTCCACTAGTGGATGCTTTTGACTTCACAGATAAGAGCCTGAATTCTGCACTTGGCAGTTATGATGGACAAGTTTACCAACGGCTTTATGAATGGGCTCAGAAGTCACCAACCAACAAGCAGGTATGGATGCTGGACTACAGCCAGGCAACTTCTGCATTAGCCAGAGCAGAAATTGTTTGCCTTTCTTTTAATAAAACCAATACAGATAAAAGTAAGTAGAATAAAAGCCTTTAATTCTTAGTATTAAACTAAGAATTAAACTCTGAACAATGACCTGTGATACTCCAATTATGCCATCTACAGTCTTAGCTCAGACATTTAACCTGACAATGAAGTACAACCCCAGAGTGCTAGAGCTTGTACCTAGGAGCCAGACTGTCATGTGCCACCAATGTTTTTGGTTTTTAAATTTGTATTGCTGAGGTAACATTCTACAAAATAAGCTCAAACAAAAGTTTGTTTACATATTATGGAACAACACTAGATGGCTGCAAGAGCCACTAATTGCAGGGTATTTTCCATTCACTGGTACTTTTACTAGTGCAATACTTAATTTTTTTTTAATAATGTGTTTAACCAGAAAGTATAAATGCTAAACAAGGCAATTTCATCC